>NC_068359.1:119420948-119443448 GCF_020536995.1 Dreissena polymorpha | reverse complement strand
AATTATGACATTCACAATAAACTTCTTTCATAAACCGTTCGTAGTCGATTACTTAGTGTTTTTGTTTTTAAATGTGCTTGTGTTATTGAATTAATGTCTACCATATTCAAGCAATGTTAAACTGTACATAATAGACAAGAGAAACAAACTACTTCAGCTAAAGATAACTCGTTTCAGACATTTGCTTTTATCAGTGATAAAGAAAACATTTGCAGCAGCTGCTGCGGAAAATAGATAATACGTATTTGACAAGTAATTAGCCAGACATAATCCATGAAATCAATCATGTTGTAGTCATGTCAACTGAATAGTAAGAGATGTATTTGTTAGCTGTTATCAATAAGCGGTACATTATAATTCAAAGTCATAAAAGGATGTTATTGTTTAAGAATACCGATCGATATCTAACTGCATTTACTACTAACACAACCACTCTATGTAAAACATATTGACGCCTTCTGATGGGGTTTTATTGTTTGTGAACACATAATGAAATCTATATGTGTTATTTGCGTGGAACATTAGTTTGTAGAATTGATTGGTTGATGCTTTTAAGGATCTGCATTTATGCTGATAAAAATGTGGTCATTTCACTTAAACCTCTAATAATCTCAATTGCATTATTTACGGTGTCAGTTGAGGCAAAAGTAAAAAGCATGCCTACGTTTGGGTAATACGTTATACGCATCGCGGAGGGTATGATCAAAGTTAACAAATAGCTATGAATGACGAACATGTCTGTACTGATCTGCAGCAAACACGGGAAGGAGCATCGTTTTAACGACAGTATTGTGGCATCCCCATAATTACATGTAAATGTCAGAGTGAATGCAACATTTAACTGACAATAATACAAGTGTGCTTTAAAATATTTTAAATTTGTATTTGATGGAGAATGAAGCAATTGCAATAAATAAACAACCAAAAGCGATCGATGAAACACCACTACTGATCAATATCTTTACTATTGATTTATTTCTTGCGAATGACAGGACGCAAAACCTAACCTTTCGATTTAAATAGTTGCTGGGTAGGTAACCGTTCATCGATATGCCAGACCGCGACTAGGCGAAACTAAAACGTTTGACTTCTCGTTCGTAGGAGAACGCCCGAAGTATACATATCGGCACCGATATATAAGTTATGTTTTAATATAATAGTTTTATTGCATGCACCGTTCTCTTAATACAAACAAACACGCTGTGAAAAAATGACGGAAAATGCAAATGAAAAGTTTGAGTATTATAAAGTAGTACAGCCTTGAATATAGGTTTACATAACGCCTTAAGGCTAACAAATAATGCCATGCAATCATTAAATAGTAACAATATTGTAAAATGTATTGCTTTTTCACTCTTTGTAATACTATTACATGACGTACGTTTGAGTCAGGTTACTCAAATAAGTTGTTAAACACACCATTTAAGTAATCCATTCGTTCTTAACAAATAATGTTCACAAAAACAGTCAAACCTGCGGTCGGTCAACGGAAATAACCAAAGTAGCAGTTGTAGACAAGTAAACGGTTTTCTAATGTCATTTCAGTTTAGATGGTTGGTCAGTGGGTAGTTTCCCCAAGTCATTTCCCCACCCAGTCGTTTGCACTCACTGATATGTGACCAAAAGCTGATTGTCGATACAAAAGTGTAATTACATATTAAATTATTTCTATCGAATAACACAAATTGTAATCGTATCAATAGATTTAAAAGTAAAGATATTGATATGCGTTTATCTATAATGATATTGTTGTTTACTCTTGAACCGCATATAATCTGTAAATTCGTATTATGTTCAATGGATTTTTTTTTGCATAACGATCGTCCATTGTCATTCAGGTCACGTCTGAAGAAAAGCAAAACTAGTGGATTCGCTATTATTATGCCTGTTTTACATTAAATAATAAATCTGCATATATGCGGGGAATGTTTTATACAAGTTGCTATTCTATGTCTGTTTTGCCAATATAGAGATCACTTATCATAGTATAGCTAAGCCTTGCTGATAACATAATATTGGCGATACAGATCTTTTGATTTGGTCACGCGCTAAAACTATGGCGTTATGACAAGATTTCTCTCACAAGTATCCAACCGAAACACCCTATATGACGTCAGATATTAGAGACAATAGCTCAGATTTGTTGTTTTTTATATTTTTAACCTCCCAACCATTACCACCTGACCGCTGTACACGGGTAAAAATGTATTTCGGAGTGAAATATATTGAAAATTGGATGCAATAGACGAATGACCGTCATTACAGGTATGATATAGACTGATTTTCGTCGGGGAAATGTAGACTGACCGCTCAAGACAGATGACCGATGTTCTCATAATACCGTTCAGTCAGGTTGGACGGTGTTCACAGCTTCATTTAAGAAGTATATACACAAGGCACATATATATAAAACAGGATATCAACAATGTATGCGTGAAGTCAAATTACATACACTACAGAACAATAAGTTAAAAAACAATAAAGTACAATGTGCAAGCCCCAGTGAAAAGAAGTGAAACTCCAGTTGCTCCATCAGTATGGCATTCCTATTATACACATGTTTGTGGTAATTTATTCATGACAACGAACACTTGCAAAAACAGTACGGCACAATACTAAACAACATTCACACATAGTATTTTACAGCTTGGTGTAACCGACATGGAAAGGTCAATGCTAGCACTAGGAAGGTCCGGTAAAAGTAGTGTTGAATAAACTGTGTTTTACCTTGACAAAACACCTTGTTCATCAAGGCATATATAATCGGATTAGCGACACTATACAAATAATATAAATAAAGTATAAATATGTTATTTGTTTCGACAAATTCGTCCATCAGCCTAATTCAGAGTCTTGTTTCCCATTATTCTCAAACGACTGAACGGTAAAGTAAAATAAGTACTGGGGGAAGAGCAGGCTGGAATCAGAGCTCGGCGAAGCACAAACTACACACTATTTAACTTCTGAGTTATTGCTCAACACCAACGTGACCTCTTCTACAACTTTATTGATTTAAATTCCTATTTTGACCGCGTACGGCATAAAACTCTTTTTGCAGGTTCTGAGAAGATTCAATATTGATATAAAGATGTTGTCGGTAAACCGAGACATCAAACGAAACGCCAGCAGCGCATTTCTTTTTAATGCAAACACTGATAAATTATTTACGACTTATTGAACTTCCGTTTGCTCACCCACGTCATGTTTAAGCTCTTCCTTGAGAATATGATGCAGGAGACCCTGCAAGACCAACACATCACCATCTGCAGCAGTGGCAGACCCATTTCAAGCTTGAGCTTCGCTGACTGACATTAATTACATTAGTTGCAATAGCTGTAAATTGCAAGGCCTCACTTACATACTCATGAGCAAATGAAACTTGAAAGAGTAGGGGGATACTTGATGGGTGAAAGCACCGAGACGACATACATTATGCAGAGTATACAAGCTGGAAACAATACCGCCTTAAAGCTGTCGATAGCAGACCTGACGTATGATGGTTTCAGTATCGCTGCGGACATAACAATGTCGACCGCATCGTTTTTCAAAATCATTAGAATATGAACTATTAGCTTTAAAAGCTTTCTTACCAAGTAAAGTTTTTTAAATACCTTCGTAGTCTCCAGACTAACGACGGTTGAAAGATCTAGACGCTTCACACGGACACGTTACAAATGATACAGGCCTCTGAACAGAAGTGCCTCTGAAGTACGCTCTGCATCTCCTTCATACAAAACATGGCAAAAGATTACTTCGGAACTTACAGCAACACATGCCGGTTCACCAGAACCCCTTTTTGCGACCACAAAACGAGAGAAGCTCGCACTTTACCATGCACAACATTTTGTGCGAAACTGTGATACTTGGTACGCTAGACAGAGGTCGCCTTCAAGACTTTCATAAGAAAATATCAATTTTCGTATCAAGGTCTGCTTTTACGAATCAGTTGATTCAAGAAGCACGTGTGTTACCGTTAGCATTTCTTGCAAGAAAAAAAAACGGCAGTAAATCAGACTTAAACAAACAGCCACCACGGTTATTGCTATCACAAACGAGTCGGATACACGTTTTGAAAAGTTTCAGTGAATCCTTGGCTAAATATAAGTCTACTGGACTTGCATATTCCATCATTTATTACAATTACAGTTTGGATTGATTGTGCTTTTCTCAGTTTCAAAGATGTTTTTACACCTTGTACAAACGCACCGGCGGTTCAATTTAAATACTTTGTATATGCGTGCATGTTCGTTGTTAAGTGTATGTGTTAACGAATTGCATATGCAAGGATACTTATCTACAGCTATACTCATCATGGTAATCGCCAAAAATTGAACAACTGATAAGATCAGGAACATTCACAGCTTTCGTTCCCATATATGAACCATATAACTTTTATAACTACAAGTATTATGTAAGATACAATTGCAATGCGACGAATTCAGTGAATGCTAGCTTTATTTTAACACAGTGGAGGCTAGTCTGTTCGTTTATTTATGTAGAAAACGACCGATTTTACCGATGACACAACAGAAGGACATGATTCCGTGGTTCGCCACAAGAAATGTGGGAATAAGGTTGGTCATCACTTTATCGATGTTACACCTTGCTTGTTGTATTATTGATGCTGTCACTAATTTATCACTTCACCTGCCGATGAATTTATAAATTGAAACCAATTTTTATCAAACGAATCCCGCTGAAACACTATTATCGAGTTTACAAATTCTTAAATGCATGAACCTATATTCCATATCGCCCTTCGACGTGAATAAACACAGTTCCTTTATATAATGATCAATTTTAATTCAATTAATGTCTTATTTTTTTATTTATATCAATGTGACTGTTTTTTTAATATATAACACTCGCTTTAATATACCACATTATGTAAGCGAATGTAAATCAACTATGCATACATATAAGATTGATGTTGATAAATATAAGTCAAAAATCAATATCAAGATATTATAAATTGTATGTGGCTCGTATATTTTTACATTTGTCTTGACACAACATCATACACACAACATAAAATATAAATACGTATTTTACATGTCTTTACCACAACATTTATAAGTTTTTAAATAATGTATTTCATCTCTCATATTCACCTATAATTTGATTCGTCGAAAGAAACCAGACACAAAACAAGCAATGAACAGATTCAATGCCTTTCATAATAAATCAATTATTTCGCAACCACATGTGTCAGTGTCACCACAGAAACACCTGTCGATATCGCCGTTTCCGAATGTCGTCTATGGGTGTATGCTGAATTCGTTTCGTCAGCCACATGTTATGTTGCCAAGACTTAGTCATTTGTCAAACTTACAGCGTATCAATATGCAGTCAAGACGAATCGTGTTTAATATTTTATGTTGATTTATTTTAAAACAACCGCATATTTTTAATCTTCACCCGGGATTGCATGTTATAAACCGAAGGTTTTTGAAAGCGTTTCTATTTATAACTTCAAAACCTAATTTGACATAGAGAAACTTACATGCATGTGTTTAATGATTCACACGTGTAAATTGTCGATGTTATATTAATGTGTATACTATTGGTAATTTCATTGTACTCTATTTGATACTGGAAACAAGTTTCATTAATAACTGTTAATGGTCCGAATATAAATACCCATAACTGTTATAAACATATCTTCACGATCTTAGATGACTTCATAACTAATCATTGTATAATATGTGGAGATTATACCATTGTTTTTAATAAAGTCTTAGATTAAAGCAATTATATATCGATGAAAATTAATCTGAACTCAAAAAAATTATCCTAGAAGGAATAGCTTAATTAACTTAAATAAACGCTAAAACAAAAATACATGGGGATGTTCGAATATTGAAATACAGTACTGAGTTTTCATGCTATATGCGTATATTGTGTAGTATACACTGCTTGCTATACTGTTTTCTTTGTCTTCTTGCTTATCGGAATTGAATCGTTGTTGTGTTACTAAATCACATACGAACGTAACACATGGTGTACTATGCCTGCACATGCCAAGTTTGACCACTTCTAGAAAGCGTTTCATTCAGTCATTACACTCAACAATCAAGTGCTTAATTATTTGACCTTGCTGGATGTGCGAGTACTGTATGATCGAATTGGAATACTTGTTCAGAAGTCATTTACATGGAAATAATAAAGTTGAATAATGCTTATTCGGTACTGGTAAGCATGGAATTGGCAGGGCGAATCTGTTTTGAGTTAAGAAACGGACCAATTATACAATTTCATTGTATTAACTCTTTTTGTTGCGTTACATACCCTAACATAGCAATTCCACTCCAGTTTTTGTCACTGCGAGAAAAGAGGTATTATTGATTTAAACGGTCGTACATGTATATATTCAAATAACCTAATAATGGACATTTCATTATACAATATTTAATATAAAAAAAGATATAGCATAATCAAATATAATTCAGGTTCACAACATACCAAGGTAGTTATCTGTGTGTAAAGACTAACAACGATTTACGTCTTTCCGTAAATTTCACTCCACTTGCCACAGACCAATACGTGTCACACGCAACACAAATCTCCTCACAATATAACTTCATCTTAATGGTTATATTTTGCCACACAAGCACCTTTTGTTATAAGGAAATTCTAACAGGCAACGAATGGAGATATCTAAACATTTACATCCATCATAATTGTGAATAAGTGGAGGCTTCCTTTAAATAACGAAGCTGACCACAATTCCTTGCAAAACACAACGGAATAATGTGTAAGAGTTCTTCGCTGTAGCCATTTACATATAAACGCAATGCTTATGGATGTGGAACACATAACTGTTTTGCGTTAATCTACAGTTGCATGTGCAGATTTTACAATTGTTGTAAAAATCAACAACGGCATTTGAACACACACACACACACACATACACACACAAGAGAAAATCTTGCATGATACAATCTACATACAATCGTGTAGTGTTTTCATCGTAAACATAAATTCTGAATGCTCTTATTTCGGACAGTTGATTTAATTAATTTATTTGCATACACTTACAAGATATATCATAACATAAAGCTAATATATTGCTTGGGTATTAAATTTGAACCCTCCATAAATATTAGTATAAACTGAATACATATAGTCATGAGTGTTTGCATATAGTTTTGCTTATATTATAATAATGCCATGTAAACACACTTCAAATATGCAAATAGAACGTATAACTTGTTAATAGTAAAATGCATAAATGATTAGAAAACAAACAAAACAAGTTCGACGATGTATAAATGTCAATACAGCATTGTTTATATAACGACGGACTTTAGAGCGAGCCCGCCATTTAAATATAACTAAAAATAGTTGTATTGTATGTTCTACATGATAAGAGGCGAGATAAACGCTCATAATAAAAATACGTGTATTCCCATGTAAATACAAATGATGTAAAACACATCCACTAATTAATGTATTTCAACTTCATTATTATAAATGGCTTAATTTGGCCCAAGTGTTTGTGCTTGAATTGTTTCAGTGATAACTAAACACTATCTATGACATGTGTACATCTAATGCCACTAATGCATGGCAAACTAAGACATGATATACAGTTTATCAAGCAGTTTTGTTAATAATCAAGGTTAAATAACTAAAGGATAGCCCATCAATCAATACCAATTGATTGGTAGTGGCGTGTCAAATATGAAATAGTATAGTGAAATTAAACCAAGTTTCTTCAAATTAAGATCATCAGGTCAAACGGTGTCCCGCCTTTGATTTCGTTATATGTATCCTTCCCCTCTAAAACCGAACCATCTACAAGTATTTTAAGCGTTTGACGGTGTAGAATATATTGTCAAGTTCGTTATCATGCCATTGTTATCAAAATCGGCTCTGTCCTGGTTGTGACATATTTATTGTATGTGTATGAATCAAATTCTTAACATTGCAAGACTGAGGGCATATATTGAGGATATTTGTTGGATTTGGAGGATATCAATTTTAATACACGAGTAATCATTTAAATTGATATTTTTACGAGTGACGCAGCCACGAGAAACAATGAGTGAAAATGTATAATTTGTCTATGATCACGAGTGAATTAAAATCGATTTTCAAACTAATCCGACCAATATAGTTTTTATTTTATGCTAATCAATTATTATTATTGTATTTTTGCCATTATGTACAATATAATTCTCCGTTGGGCGCCCCGCTATGTTATTACATGTTTTTTAAGGAAGCTATTCCGTATGTTTTTATAAACATCAATTCAGATTAGTCGCCCTTGGTAAAATTGCCTTTAGGTTACATACCCCTTAAAGGAATTGGAATTTGTGTGGTTTAATGCAGTCAGTTGGCTACTAAGCACATATAAGCACAGGTCCTGGTGCATAAGATTTCAAAATTTCATTTCAAATGATAAGTTTTGGTATAAGATTAAAGGTACATGTGTAAGTTACAGGGCATAAGGCCTGATGTGTGCATTTCTTTGTATGTTGGTGGTTGCAAGCCTCAATAGTAGGGCATGGTGTTTGCATACAAAATGGCTGTTCCAGTGTCTGCCAAAATCAGTGCATATGTTATAAGGTAATTATTTTGAGTTTCCAGTCATGTATAGTGATATATTGGATATACGCTCGGTCAATTGAAATAAAAGATTGCGAATTTTATACATAAAAAAGAAGGAAATTATTTGCGCATACGTAACATTTAATTGGGAGTCACACTGGGTAAACCGAAGATATCTAACAAAATAGTCCCGGTAAATCAATGACAATCATCGACAATGTTCGCTGTTATTTTTAACTGTTTGAAACGGTGAAATATCAGTTTTAAATTCACTGATATTTCCCTATAAACCAGCGGAAAGCATACAATAAATATGTGTTATTACCTGGTATAATTTGTTATCCAAATAAACTCAGCCAATTAAATACTTTTCTTCCTTAATATACATTATAAAAACTTAAATCTAAAATTACAATGTAAAATTACAAGTTGTACTACTACTGCTTCTACTACTTCTACTACTACTACTACTACTACTACTACTACTACTACTACTACTACTACTACTACTACTACTACTACTACTACTACTACTACTACTACTACTACTACTACTACGACTTCTACTACTACTTCTACTACTTCTACTACTACTACTACTACTACTACTACTACTACTACTACTACTATTACTACTACTTCTACTTCTAATACTACTACTACTACTACTACTACTACTACTACTACTACTACTACTACTACTACTACTACTACTACTACTACTACTACTACTACTACTACTACTACTACTACTACTACTACTACTACTACTACTACTACTACTACTACTACTACTACTACTACTACTACTACTACTACTACTACTACTACTACTACTACTACTACTACTACTACTACTACTACTACTACTACTACTACTACTACTACTACTACTACTACTACTACTACTACTACTACTACTACTACTACTACTACTACTACTACTACTACTACTACTACTACAACTACTACTACCTACTTCTGCTGCTCCTTCTACTACTACAACTACTACTACTACTACTACTACTACTACTACTACTACTACTACTACTACCTACTACTGCTGCTCCTTCTACTACTACTACTACTACTACTACTACTACTACTACTACTACTACTACTACTACTACTACTACTACTACTACTACTTACTACTACTACTACTACTACTACTGCTACTACTACTACTACTACTACTACTACTACTACTACTACTACTACTACTACTACTTCTACTACTACTTCTACTACTACTACTACTTCTACTACTACTACTACTACTACTACTACTACTACTACTACTACTACTACTACTACTACTACTACTTCTGTTACTACTACTACTACTACTAGTAATATAACTACTACTTCTAAAATAAAATTAAATAAATCGTACAAACACGTCACTGTTTATTAAAATGTCTTAGGTACTTAACATGTTTCGGCCATAGCCTTAATCAGTAGTACATTTATACAAGATAAGTATTGATGCAAAGCATCAAAGGGCGTCTGGAATTTCAGTGTAAACGGCACTCAATGAAGTTACATGGAACGATTTGTTTCTACTGTAAATATTATTATATTGGTGGATTATTTTAAACAAAATAGAAAAAAAGATATTGGTATAACCATTATCTATGATGTTGTCTTATAACCCCCAAATAAACATTATCTACGATGTTGTGTTATAACCCCCAAATAGCCATTATCTATTATTTTGTGTTGTAACCCCCAAATATTTCATTATTCATTTTATTTACATCGGTTTCCTTTTTTACTGGCACCCGTGTGCAGTTTTCATTAACGAAAAAGAACTTTGTAGGTTTTAAAAATCTGCTTCATCCTGTAAGCGTAAGTTCATATTTGTCTCCACTTAAAGTGGAGATGATTCTGAACTTATTCTTACGTTGCTCATTTACGATAGGGGTTGAGCTCTCATTAATATGAAAACACTGTAAAAGTTTTAATGTGTTTACGAACCCCCGCCCTCTCACACATAAATTTCATGGGCATAATAAAATCAAAAAATTGTTACAATAACACAGCACATCTACATCGAAACAAAAAGCTAACATAGAACACAAATAAAATAATTAACACATTTCACTACGGAACCGCTTGAAAAATCGCCTTCTAACTAAGATATTAATAAGCTATTAATAGTCGGTTTAAATGTAAACCCGGGTAGTGAGCGGGTTTAAAGGTCCATACCAAAGGGTCCATACCACTGGCAAGATACGGCTTAGGCCTGCGGACTTCTATATGTGGTCCTAAAAAACAACTGTAGGAGGACTTGATGGTAATGCGACTGGGGTGCTGTGATGGTGCTCCTCATTGATAAGCGGCTGCTTCCTCTATCAAGACTCATTATTACAATTAATAATACGTGTCGCGCTTCGCGCTCTATAGCGCCTTTATTAGTAACTAGGTGCTTGCTAGGATAGTGGAACAAAGAAGGTTTTAATGCCCCCCCCCCTCCCACCCTCTCATACATATATCTCATGGGCAAAATAAATATCAAAAAATGGTTACAATAAAACATCATATTTATTTAAACTAATATGTCTACATCAAAATAAAAGTTAACATAGAACACAAATAAAATAATTTGATTCTACTGGGGCTCGAACCTTGGACCTCTCACATGTGAAGCGAGCGTGTAACCACTAAACTTCGGAACCGCTTGAAAAATCACCTTCTAACTAAGATATTAAGGTAGTGGGAGTCTTATGGTACTTTTCCAGAAACACTTTTTGTTATTATGTCCACATAATAAATTGAATATCACAACTAATTGCTCAATTTTAAAACTTTTTACCAGCCGGATAATATTAATACTTATAATATTTATACTTGGTTTAATACACTACACCTTGACTCGGTTGGGCGTTTTCTATGGATTTACCCTATATCCAAAATGGAATATACATATATTTTGATAATTAACTTAATAAACGTACTCGACTGAATTTTGTTAGTAGATACAAAATTAAAAAAGTGTCATTGAAAGACAATTGTGCCTTTGATGTCCAATAATATATGCACTTATCAGGATAAAATGGCAAAAACGACAACAAATGGTTCAGTGACAAGAAACTTTAATTACGTTTTATGTCACTTGTAGTGTGATAAAATGCATATATTGTACATATTTATTTAACACAAAATATTTTCTACACACGGAATGAATTTCATGAAGTTTTACTGTTCCTATCTCAAGAAATTTTACTTTGAGTATGCCTACCCCAATTCATTTTCACGCAATGAATTTAAGTATAAATTTGTATATCACTTCTTTTGGGGGTTTTTCTAGTTGCTTATTAAACGCTTCAGTTATAAACCAGTTGCATGTGAAGAAATTTAGCTAACTTTGAATTCATATTGATATAAAAATACATTAACAAGAGCACCGCATAACGGGTAACACGCTCGGCTGCGAAAGCTTGTCAATTGTGTTTTTGTTTTAGATGTCACAGTGACCTTGAACTTTGACCTCATCAATGTGCATCTACATATGATGTTTCAAAGTTGTAGGTGGAAGTACTGTGATGTTAGATGCAAAGTTAAAGTTTTATATTAGAGGTCACAGTGACCTTAACCTTTGACCTAGTGACCAAAAAATGGGTGTTGTGTAGAACTCATCAAGGTGCATGTACATATCAAGTTTCAAAGATGTAAGTGGAAGCACTATGATGTTAGAGGCAAAGTTAAAGTTTTATATTATCCTGAACACAGAAGGCAACATATGAATACAGGCGTAGTTCACCTCAAAATGTCAAATTTGGCCCAATATTTCGTAGCATAAAGATGTATAAGTTATCATGTTTCTTTAAACATGTAGCACAATAATATACAACTTATATTTTAATTAAAACAGCCAGATTAATGACAACTAGATGTACATAATTAAGTATCAGTATAAAGCCATTGCGTGATTTTGACTGGCCGCGTGTCATTTGAAAGCCATATTATCTCGTTCCGTCACTTTTCGTCACTGAACAACTGACCGATTTTAGGGATCACTTCAGATAAAATATTTTCTTGCATTTGTGACTTTTGGTAGACCCTCATTGTTTTTAGCAATAAAAGTATACCTAAAGTCATCCTCTCCGGAACTAGAAAATATGGCTTTGAAATGACACAAGGCCAGTCCATATACCGCAATGTTTTCAGCTGTTGGTCGCTTTAGAGTTCCTCTATGCAACAGCACGTCTAACAATCTAATTTTCTTTGCCTTTGAGGCTTTTCATGACTTAAAAAACTGAATTTTGGATTGTAGTTACAGTAAAGATGTGGTCCATATTGTCAGTAATTTTACATGTTTTAGGCAAAGATCCCAGTTCTTCAATATCATCAGGAGCACTGTGGGCGTTGCCGGTTGCCTGGAGAACACGTTCACTAGATCTTCCTGTTTGTGTGACTGTCCAGGATACAAAGAGTCAACAAAACTGCTTTCACAATTACAAAACGTTTAAAAACAGTGTGTGTTCAACAATGCACTAACCAAAACCGGAAAATCAAACCTGCGCCCATTATGAGCAACACAAATGGCTCTGGGAAACTTTGCAAGCCACATCTTGCAATCATGTAGAGAAGTTTTAATTGATACACTATCAACACTTCCACCATTTACCGCATTATGCTATGATCATCAACAGAGATGCCAATCACATTTGAGCTTCGGAAGAAATTGGTACTGTTGTCTTCACATATGTCGAGAACTTAAAACCCGTCTTCAAATGCACAGCAGCAATCTGAGTAATATCAGGCATTACTGTACCTCGAACTGAAATACAAAATTAAATTCACACAATGCTTATTTCATGAATTTTATAATTCCCCTTTAAGTTTCATTCTGACGCCTTATATGATCGTTTGTTGTGAGACAAATCAATTTTAAGCACAACAAGCACATTACATATTGACAAGTCGTTGAACTCAAATTATCGCTTGTGAAAAGAATTCACCATTTATATGAATAGCTCAGAATTTTAACATACCTATGCTCCTTCATAGGATTTATTACTAAAAGTAATGAACATGAAAAGCATTTGTATACGAACATAACAACCGAATAACTAAGCGTAGTTTCGCGAAAAAATGACAATACCGAAACAAAAAATAGGTTTCATTCATTGGTAAGTATCTTATAATAAATCGGCCGAAAATGCGTCTGAAATACTGTGAAAATCGTCACAGTGAAGATTCCAAACGGAATAAGGAATCCACTTGAATCTCTAATTTGGAAAGTTTCTATTAATCGTGTAACTTGTTGTCTACTATTTATTGCACCAAACGGCATTATTTTAAGCATACTTTCATTAGTTTGACATATTATTTTAAACACGAGTTTACTATTTATGTTACAGCGGTATACTGTAATCATTATGCACGTCCTTCCGTAGGTATGTTTATTCGTAGTTAAGAGCACATACATTGCTCAGCATACATAATTAAAACCTGCTTCCTATAAACCTCGTCATATGAACATGTGCATGCACAATGTATGTCGTCTTTTTCAGATTACGAGTATTAGTAATTGTTGCATTTTATAGCATGCTTATTATAAATGTTTCCTTCACAGCAGATTATTCAAATGAACATACATTGTTCGTAAAACATTAATTTATTGTATCCTCTGATTTGTCTTTATTCATGTTCAGGTTAAATACGTATCATCCCGTATATAATATATCAAATGTTTGCCGTTCTTTATCATAATATTTCAACGCAAACACTTTATTGCATGCATAGTATTATCTGCTGCAATGGTGTCATGGGATATTGCAGTCTATTGCTACACACGATTGCTTGTTCAGCTAGGTTTAATGAAAATACACATATGTTAATCAATCATTTATATATTTTTTATTTGGTACATTATACATAAATATTTAATATTGGAAAACATCGATGTAAACATATATTTTAGCTTCTTACGTATATTTTCTGAAAGCAATCATGCAATGTTATGAAATATGTAAGTATTTCATTTTTCTGATTCATAATCTTTTACTTATAACACTGTGCGTGTATGTGTGATATAAGTTTGGTCGTTTTTAAAACGCCTTCTTCACAGACTTTTGTCCTTTTACAACTCTAGAAAATGTGAGTAATGAGTGTCGTAAATCAAAGATGACACAACTCTCTCACTTAATTTATTATTGTCGTATAATTTTATTAAGCGAGCATGTTCGTAATCACGGTTAATTACATACAACGCTTGGTTGAAAATAAGCTTATATTGCGGAAAACCGGATTTGCGTCGAAACCAGTTGTTAAATGTGTTTCTGGTACAGCGTATAATTACTTGTTTATTGTTTTTTATGGGTTGATGTGATAGTTCTATGATTTAAAAGCAACATGTTGCCTGAATGCTGAATGGCAAGTCGATGATTTTATCATTTTTTTTCTTTCATATGTGTTCCATATGAGAAATTCAGCATATCTACGGCGATAAACATGTTATTGTTCATGGTGTTACAACAAATGCAAAACAAACTTTTATGAAACTATGCCTTTATTGCATGTTTGAAAAAAAAAACAACTGAAAATTATTATAGACAATAATAACTTTCCATTTTAAATGTTAACAATTTCTGAGGTTTTTCATAGAAATGTGATGAAAACGTATTACTGTGTTGCTATCGATGGCCATTGAATAGTTTGTTTCCAAAAGAGGAAGGTATTAGTATTTGCATTTGGACAATCTTGGTTATGACACAGTTGAACAAATAATTATGACATTCACAATACAATGCTTTCAAAAGCCGTTCGTTGTCGATTACTCAGTGTTTGAATAAGATACTGTTTGTGTTATTGAATTATTAGCTACCATATGCAAAACATGTTAAACTGTACATAATAGACAAGATAAACTACCTTAGAAAGGCATTATCCATGAAGTAAATTATTTTGATTCGTGTCAACTGAATAGTAAGAGATGTATATGTTACATGTAATCAATTAACGACACATCATAATTCAAATTAATCTGAAGTTGTTATTGTCTAAGAGAACATATCGAAATCTAACTGCATTTACAACTAACAAAACCCTTCATGTAAACATATTTACTCCGTTCTGGTGGGTTTTGTATTGTGCTAACATAATGAAATCTATATATGATATTTGCTTTGAATATTTGTCTGTAGAAATGGATGCTGATAAATATATGCTGATAAAATGTGGTCAGTTCACTTAAAAATCGCGACGTCTTAATTGAATTATATTCGGTGTTATTTAAGGCAAAAGTAGAGAGCATGCCCACTTTTGGGTAATACGTTATACGCATCCCGAAGGGCACGATGAGCGTTATCAAATAGCAATGAATTACGTCAATGTCTAAACTGCACTGCAGCAAACATGGGAAGGAGCATCATTTTGACGACAGTATTGTGTCATCCCTATAATCATATGCAAAAGTCAGAGTGAATCCAACAGTTAATTGACAATAATGCAAGTGTGTTTTACAAATATTTGAAAAGTGTATATCACGGCGAATGAAGCAATAGCAATGAAGGGCCAGTAAAATGCGACCGAGGCAACACCGTTACTGATCAAAAGCTGTACTATTTATTTTCTTTATTTCTTGCAAATGAAAGGACGCGAAACCTAACCATACGATTTGAATAGTTGCTGGGTAGGTAACCGTTCATCCGCTTGCCAGACCGCGACTAGGTGAATGTCAAACGTTTGACCTTTCGTTTGTATGAGAACGCCCGAACTATACATATCGGAACAAATATACAAGTCATGTTTTAATATATTAATTGTATTGCATGCAACGTTCTCTTAATACAAACAAACACGTTGTGAAAAAATGACGGAAAATGCAAATGAAACGTTTGAGTATGATCAAGTAGTACAGTCTTGCAGATATGTTTACATAACGCCTTTATGCAAACAAATCATGCAATGCAACGGTTTAATAGTAACAATTACTTTAAAATATATTGCTGTTTTCATCCTTTTCAATACTATAACATGACGTACGTTTGAGTCAGGCTACTCAAATTAGTTGTTTAACACACCATTTCAGTAATGCATGTGTTCTTAACAAATAATGTTTACTTAAATAGTCCAACCTGCGGTCAGTCAAGGAAAATAACTAAAGCGGCCGTTGTAGACTAGTAAGCGGTGTTTTCATGTTGTCTCAATTCAGATGGTTGGTCAGTGGGTAGTTTCACCAAGTTCCTTCCCTATCAAGTCGTTCGCACTTATTGATATGTGACAAAAAGCTGATTGTCGATACAAAAGTGTAATAACATAAATTATTTATATCGAATAACACACAACTGTAAACTTAAAAATTGATTTAAAAGTAAAGATATTGATAAACGTATGCGTTTATCTATAATGATGTTAGTTTACTCTTAAACCGCATTTAATCTGTAAATTCGTTTCATGTTCAATGGAAAATGTTTTTAAATAACGATCGTCCGGTGTCATTCAAGTCACGTCTGAAGAAAAGCAAAAATAGCGGACTAGCTAGTATAATGCCAGTTTTACATTAAATAATAAATCTGCATACATGCAGTAAATGTGTTATACAAACTGAAATGTTATATATGTTTTGCAAATATAGACAATCACTTATCATTGTATTACTTAGCCTTGTTGATGACACAATATTGGCGATACAGATCTTTTGATCTGGTCACGCGCTCGAGCTTGATCGTTATGACAAGATTTCTCTCACTAATATCCAATGAAAACACCCTATATCACGTCATATGTTAGAGGCAATAGCTCAGATTATTTGTTTGTTTGTTTTTTTAATGTTGCAACCATATCTACCTGACCTGACCGCTGTACACGGGGGAAATTGTATTTCGGAGTGAAATATATATATATTGAACAGTGGCTGCAATAGAAAGAGACCGTTTTAACAGCTATAATATAGAATGTTTTTCGTCAGAGAAATGTAGACTGACCGCTCAAGACAGATGACCGATGTTCTCATAATACCGTTCAGTCAGGTTGGACTGTGTACATAGCTTCATTCAAGAAGTATATAAACACGTCACAGAGATATATAATAGGATATCAACAATGTATGCGTGAAGGCAAACCACATTCACCACAGACCAATAATTTAAAAACCAATAAAGTACGATGTGCAAGACCCAGTACAAAGAAGTGAAACTCCAGTTGCTCCATCAGTATGGCATTCCTATTATACACATGTGTGTGGTAATATGTGGCGTGTTCTGAGACTTTTGGGTCTAATTCGGCAAGCCTCATTCCGAGAAAACGACGTTTGAAATGACGTCGTGCAATTTGCGACGAAATTCAGATCAATTTACTCTAGTTTGTCCAATGTTAGCGTGAAAAGTATTTAAACAACATTAATTTCAACTGACCCAGGTTTAAACGATATAAATTCAAAATTAATTGGTTGCGTTTGACCTATCAACAATTTCTTTTATATGGATTACTCCCCTTTTACATTCGTAGGCCATTCAGTAATTGATAAAATTTCAACCTTGGACGATTATCGATACACATTTCGATAATATATGTATCGTTTCAGTGTGGATTTTACTGGTTTTCGATAAAGGTAAGTGTTAGTTTTTGAAACGCGAGACTGTTTCATGTGACCTGATTTTAAATGTTAAAAAATTAATGGAAAACCTGACAATTAAACAAACCGGAAACGAAAACGAACAAAATGGCTACCGTGACCTTCTTTGACATTTGTTTGTTTACATTAACACAAAATGTAGAATTTTCGGTCAAATATTAATCTTTTGAAATGGCAGACAGTCAATTATCATGTGCTAGTTGTAGCACTGTACCGCCTGAACTTACCTGCCATCAAGACCCAGACTTTCACGAAGAGTTAGAATTAGTTGGTGAACTGTACTTTGACAATAATGAAAATGACGGTTCTGATGATTGTGACTCTTGTTCTGATATTGATAATGATTGCAACGAAAATGTTAACTCTTTGAATGAAAGTAATTATTTAGATACAGAAGGCATAAAGCAACAATCTTTAAAAATAAATGGCTGTGGTTGTACCCGTCTGTACTCAAACAAACCATGCAGCTCAGTTGTAAACTGGGGTACTCTTATTTCGTACAGGCTTTCTTGTTTGGAAAAATCAAAACAGGAACTAGATTTGATTGTAAAATACCAAATTTTCAATCATACGCAGAGTGGACCAGTAACAGTTGGATTAAAAAGAAAAGCAGTGGATAGAAAACGGCAAAGGCAGAATTTTTACTTTGCTGGGAAAGTAGTTTGTCGCAATACATTTGCTTTCGCTCATGGTGTGTCTAAAAACACAATTATTTCGATTGGTAGCTCCATTGATGTAAACAGTCTTGAAGCCAGAGTACATGGAAATAACAAGAAACTGCCTAAACACACACTCAAGTTACAAGATGTCCAGATGGTAAAAACATTTCTTGAAAATTATAGTAGCCAAAATGGAATGCCACTACCTGGACGAACACCACAGGCCAATGAAAAGTGTATCCTCCTTCCATCAGACAAAACAAAAGTGATATATATGAATTGTATTGTGGTGCACTTGACCGAACTGGCCAGAAACAAGTGGGGCCTTCCACTTTTAGGAAAATATGGTTAGAACAGTATCCATATTTGTTGGTGATGAAGCATTATAGTTAGGTTCCAGTTTCTAAATTTATAACATGAAATCTAAGTTTGTGTATTTGTTTAAAATTCAGAATGACCTCTGACAAGCCAGGCATAGTGTATGTGAGGCGATATGCTTCGGATGCTGAGGAGGCTGTGAAGATCCTGAAGAAAGATTCTTTCGTTCTGAATGGAATGCCCCCCCAACTGGAGCCACTTGGCTTGTCTGCAGAACGCCAGTGGTACCTTCATGACGAAATCGCGCCACTCTGTAACTCATTATGTGCCAGTACCTGTCCACGGCCAGATGTACCGAAGCCGACGAAATAACAATGATTTTAAAATAGTTCCCCTGTTTTAGATTGTTCATGTTGTTTATGTATATAATGTATGGTAACCATGGAAACCTGACCATACCTCATTGTCAACTTCAACAACATTAGTATGTTTTTGTAAAACTATTACAATGACGCAATACCAGGTGAAATGAAATATAATGCAGTGTGACAAGTAATATAATTGAATTTAAAATTTAATAGTTGTGTATATAAACTGAAAACATTAATTTAATGTAAATATTTATGTTAAGTCTCTTAGCCTTGGCTCTATTTTTCATGCAGTATGTAATATAGTATAAATGTAACAGTAAGAAATTGTTGATTGCATTTGATAACTAAAGAGTGTAGTATTATTGCTATGTTTAATGTAGAAGATGGTAATTATAATTGATATTCATATTGTTTACTGTTGCCATGGTTACAACAAAATAATTATGTGTATGTCATGTATTAATTTAAAAGTCTTTAATTAATGAACAATGTCTCATGTAAAATATAATTGTTCTTGGAACAGTTTAAAGAAGAATTTTCAATTTTAATACGTCATGGTTCGCATATTAAATCTTAGCAAGTGTATTCTATGTAATTCAATTTCGGTTAGAGTCTGTGATCAATAGAACAAATTGATAGATAGAACATGTATACAATTAATTGATTCGTGTATTAAGTAACAGTTCTTTGATATATGTATATTACTTTCTTGCATTTTAAGGTGTGAGGAAATGCTTTGAACTGATTTTGTAAAAAAAATCAATTATTTTGAAGTTTTTGCAAATGGTTGCTATGGTAACCGAAATTTGTTTCGTAATGGTCTTATAAATTTACATTAATTTAATATTATAAGTTTTGTCCTTGTAAAAGGACAGTGAGTGAGTGATTTTCCTCTGCAATTATAAATCTATTGAACCATAATGCAATTGACATGAAAATAAATGAACAGAATGACAAATTTCGTGTGTTGATGGGTATTTTTACGGTCATATTTTTAACATTCAAAAGAAGAATATGGCAAAATCTATATTTTTTCTGTGTTAACTATACATTGAGGCTTCTAAAAATGTTAATAACTCAATTTCGCCCATATACCCCATTTTGACCAAAAATCTCAGAACGAGCCACATATATTTATGACAACGAACACTTGCAAAAACAGTACGGCACAATACTAAACAACATTCACACATAGTATTTTAAAGCTGGGGTAACCGCCATGGAAATATCAATGCTAAGCACTAGGAAGGTGCAGTTAAAAGAATGTTCAATAAACTTTGTTTTAACCTTGACAAAACACCTTGGTCATCAAGGCATATATATTCGAATTTGCGACACTATAAAATCATATCAAAAAGTAAAAAATATGTTATATGTTTCGACAAATTCGTCCATCAGCCTAATTTTCCATAAGAGTCATGTTTCGCATTATTCTCAAACGACTGAACCGTAAAGAAAAAAAACTATTGGGAGATTAGCAGGCTGGAATCAGAGCTCGGGTAAGCACACAAAACACAAAGTCATTGCTTAACACTAACGAGACCTCTTCTACAACTTCATTGACTGTAATGCCTTTTTGACCTCGTACGGCATTAATATATTTGCAGGTTCTGAGAAGATTCAATATTGATGTAAGGATGATGTAGGTAAACCGATACATCAAAATGAACGCCAGCAGCGCAATTCGTTTTAATGCAAACACTGATGAATTATTCGCGGCGCCATTGGAATTCCGTTCGCTCACCAACGTCACGTCTAACTTCTTCCTTGAGAATATGAAGCAGAAGACCCTCCGAGAACAACACAACACAATCTGCAGCAGTGGCAGACCCATTTCAAGCTTGATCTTTGCCAACTGACAATAACCCCATTAGTTGCAAAACTGTAAACTGCAAGGCCGCACTAGCATACTAACGAGAGTAGGAAACTTGAACGAGCAGGAGGATACTTGATGGATGAAAGCACCGAGACGACAGACATTATGGCGATTATACACGCTGGAAATAAAAACGCCTTCAAGGTCGTGATAGCAAACCTGACGAATGATGATATCAGCATCGATGCGGTCCGAATAATAATTACAATGTTGATCGCAACGGTTCCCAGACTCAGTAGAATAAGGACACTCAGCTTCAAACGCTTTCTTACCAATTAACGGTTTTTAAATACCTACAAAGTCTCCAGACTATTGTTTGGTTGAGATACGCTTCACACGGAAACGTTAAAAATGATATAGACCATTGAACAGAAGTGTCTCTGAAATTATCTCTGCATCTCCTTCATACAGAACAAGGCAAACGATTACTGCGGAACTTACAGCAACTCATGCCGGCCCACAAGATTCCCTTCTGGCGACCAAAAAACGAGGAAAGCTGGCGCGTTACCAGACACAGCAATATGTGCGAAACTGTGATCCTGGGTACACTAGAGACTATCATTATAAAAGTTTGATTAACAATCAATTACCAGGCGTCCCTCTTTGTTGATGTGTCAGTATCAGCAGCACACAACATACCTGACTAACGGAGGTTTCGTTGTCCCTCATCCCCTTCTAAATTACCCGTCCTTACGAGTGCAATCACAAACAACTCGGATACACGCGTTGATATGTTTTAGCGAATCTTTTGCTAAACATAAGTATATTGGACTTTCATTTACCATCATTTCTTACACTTACAGTTTGGATTGCTTGTGCTTTTCTCAGTTTCTAATGATTCTATGACATCTTGCACAAACGCAACGCCGGCTTGAATGCTTTTGCACGTTTGGTGTTAAGTATATGTGTGAACGATTTGCATATGCAAGGAATCCTATCTACAGATAAACCCATCATGATACATGTAACCGCCACAAATGGAACCATTGGTGAGATAAGGAGCATTCAAAACTGTCCCTTCCATACAAAAGTCATATAACTTATATAACTATTATCTAACAGATAATTACAATGTGACGAATTCGGTGCGTAATTGCATTATTATAAACACAGTGAAGGCTAGTGTGTCCGTTTATT
>NC_068359.1:119410948-119415948 GCF_020536995.1 Dreissena polymorpha | reverse complement strand
ACTTCTACTACTACTACTACTACTACTACTACTACTACTACTACTACTACTACTACTACTACTACTACTACTACTACTACTGCTACTATTACTACTACTACTACTACAACCTCTACTACTACTACTACTATTACTACTGCTACTACTACTACTACCACTACTACTACTACTACTTCTACTACTACTACTACTACTACTACTACTACTACTACTACTACTACTACTGCTACTTCTTCTACTACTACTACTACTACTACTACTACTACTACTACTACTACTACTACTACTACTACTACTACTACTACTACTACTACTACTACTACTACTACTACCACTACTACTACTACTACTACTACTACTACTACTTTTACTTATACTACTACTACCACTACTACTACTACTACTACTACCACAACTACTAGTACTACTACATGTATCCGATTTTTAAAAATCAAATTATGTACATATCGATTTTATTATTTTTTACCAATGATTAAAATAATTTCGAATACTTAATTGGTTATTTTCAGAATTTACATGTTACTATAATAGAATAATGACAACAATTTAAACTGCACACGAGTCACGCTTTCACATGGTTATAAACATGACAATCCAATTAGACATCAATTAGGCAGTCACAAACCAATTTGTTGCCATTGCACAGTTAATTATAGGCTAAAAATGTACTGCGTCTAGGATGCATTTAAACAGCAGAACCACAAATGCAATACTGACTAATTATATAGCTATAATTTACAGCAGAACAAATTGTAATTGAAAACATAATTAACTTCAGATGTTTTAGATTTTAAAAGTATTTGCCTTTTATATCGCCCCCCCTCCCCTGGCTGCAAAAAGGTACCATTTGACTTACAAATTCAAAGGCACATGACACCTTTTTGCACCAATGGGATATAATTATAGCATCAGTTTGCAATAAATAAACTAATGACAAGGATTCAAGAAGACAATGTTTAAAACGCCATTACGAGTGAAAATAAAATAATTTTTATTACAGCAATCATTTGCACCTAAATTGAATTAGTGGAATAATTGTGAATTCAAGTATTTTTGTCATTCGATTTTTTATAGTTTATTTGTCTTAATGACAAACTGTTGATGTTCTGTTAGTTTTTTTGATAATAAATTTGAATCATTTGTTTAAAAAAACAACAACAAAAATAGCGTCTAAATATTTTAAAAATGTTATCTTTACATCTACTTCTAAAGGGCTCCTATTTCTATTACTATCAGAACAATTTGCCCAAACATGGCCAAAAACTGAAGTATAGGTAAGTTGGCACTTCTTCTTAGGTTTTTTACCTTTTTTTAGGATTAACAGTCTTATACCTAAGAATATGAAATAAAATGCAGAAATCTTCAACATCTATATTTAATAATCTTTCATGTGGTAATTTTAGTTAATTTAAAATTAATTAAGTGAAAAGAATGGAAATAATTGCAAATTTGTGCTTCGATTTTTCGGTGTAGCTGTTTAACGTCACTTTTGACCTTGCCTGACCTATGTAAGTGTCCAATAAAATTCTAATAAAATGTCCCGCGGCTAGACAAGAATTAATACACAACATTTATTCCATTAGCTGATTTGAGTTTACAACCAGAACATTGGACACATGACCGCGTCTTTGTAACACTATTTTACTGCATGAAACAATTTTATCTCTAATGAAAAGGCTTACTTGATAGAACAGTTTCACACTAAACTCTTGACATCAATACAGTTTGTGCGTGCACCTTTTATTTTCAGAGGATTGCCAGCGCAAGAGCGTTTCGAGGGCTTGGTGCAAAACTATTGTAACTCATATTTTCAAAACTTTACAGGAGACTGACATCACTCATCAAATTCCTTATCTTATAAAGTTCTTCATTCCTACTTACAACCCATAAATATTATCAGTAATTATAAAGATATATACCTCAAAATAAAGAATTATTTAGTTTATTTTTTGGCTTTGATGAAAAGTTTGACTTACCATAGTTTTGCACAATTATACACGTTTTACTAAAAATTGCTTTAGACCAAAGCTATTGTAAGTACATTTACCATAGTTTTGCATAAACTAATGAATGATCAAAGATATATCATGTGTTTGCAAAACTATTGCAACTCAAAATTACTCTTTTGTAACTTGTGAATATAGTAAAAAGTGTGATTTGTTCAATAGTTACAACAATATATTAACCTTAAATGATGTTTTTGGATGAGCTACGCCTTAGTTGTTTAGATTCAATATGCATAGATGTATTGCAATATACTAGTTCAAGTGGTAGAATTTTCTATAATTATAATATTTGTATGTTTTAATATCACATGGCATTGCAGTGACTCTGGATCGAATGTTCACATGAAACATGCTTGATTACCTTGAACTCAGCACTACACTGAAACTGCATGGCACCTATTTTAGAAAAAAAGTTACATCTTGAATGTAAAGGTGACAGTGACCTTGATCTTTGACCTAGTGACCTCAAACCAAGTTTGATTGTAGATCTCAATGAGATGCATGCACATGTGAAGTTTAAAGATCTGTTCTAGAAATCACTTATGCCCCCAAAGATGTGTGAATGTGAAACTAGTCTGTTTATGCGAAATATACATAGAAATAATACATTGACTGAACTAGTGAATAAAAGTTTCATACTGGTATGTTCATAATGCTAACCCAAATTATACACAAAGTTGTTTGATCAGTCGTTCGATTAGCTCTGAAATAATTATACATAGGTAACACAGAGTTGTTCAAGGACTCAATTGATCTGCTTCAAAGTCATATTTACACTGCCTAAACAACATTATTTGATCACTCTTGATTTGTTTGATCTACTTTAAACTCATACACAGTTTACACAATGTGGCTGATGTGCTTCAACGTCACGATCAATACAGTTCTTACACAAAGGTGTCTGCTTACTCCTTTAATCTGCCACTAAATTTATTTTCATATCACTTCTTTGTTCTGCTTCAAAGTCATTTTCATATCACTTAATTTATCTGCTTCAAAGCCATTATACAATTATTTCATTACACAAGTTGGCATGATAAATTGGGTTATTTTACACTGCTTACACAAAATTGCTTTATCTGTTTCAGTCATTTATACTACGTACACATATTTGTTGGAGCACTCGTTTTGTGTGATCAGCTTCAAAGTCAAATTATACACAAATTGTTCAAGTATTCATAACACGTTTGATCTGCTTCTAAATCACACTTGGTTTACACAAGGTTGTTTGACCAATCTAGGATCGGTTACAAATCGATACAGTTTTCCTAATGAACTTCATTTCATGAAACGGTAGCAGCGTTTCCAACATACATGATAAGAGTTTGCAACATCCAAGATAACGTATAGAACAGAACAGTCTAAGTTGATCACATCATTGTGTTCATACTGTTTCCAAGAAGTTGTTTAGTCAAATTTCATCTTACACGACACCCACATGTGGTCAGAGTAGTATGTAGTTGAGATTAATGACTCCGTAATACTTACATTTTTAGAATAGATGTGGTCAAAAAAGGAAACTTGTCTATGTGTAGGTTTCTGTATCATTTGTTACAACCCGTTAGACATAAGCTGCGAATGTATAGGTCCTGAAGCACTGTTTAAACAATCTTCATTAAAATCACCGAGAATAAGATTTGGCTATGTACCAGCAATGGAAGACAATCCTTCAATAGTGGATGTATCCAGGCGAGACTGGCTGGGAGATCTGTATAGCCCTGTAACTTAGAATTGATGTCCAAAAGGATCTGTGATCTTTAATATCATCATCTGTGTATGATTGCCAGCTATGAGTTTGTCTACTTGATATGTATATGGTTACTACTATTAGTACACCACCAGCTCTTCTACAGCCAGATGTTGACATTTGTCCATCAACTCTACAAACTGTGTAATGGTCAGCTGCAAACAGACTATCAGTGCTTACTGTAGCTGACAACCAGGTCTCTGTCAAAACTGAAACATGTGGGTATATGAAGGTAAGATCTTTGATAACATCTTCAAGATGGCAAGGGAGAGACCTTACATTCAGCGAACATACCACTGTATAAGTTGTGTTTATTAAGAAGGCATAGGACGATGGTAGACTTCTGTCCTTGTTAACACTGACATTTCATCTACAACACTTTTATGTGTATGAATCTTGTTTGGTTCAAAATCAAGAACATAGAGTTCATCTGCAGATTTTACTCTACTTAGAGCCACATACGCACTTCCAGGTTTGAACTGATCCTGGAAACTAACAACTGTCTGTGACACTGTTAGTCCTTGCACTTTGTGGATTGTAAAAACCCTGGCTAATTTTAATGGAACCTGGGTGTGAGTAATAGTTAGACCTTTATCTTCTTGTTTACAATATAAGAAATAATGTCTTATTTCAATTGGTGTTCTGGTATTCGCTCTTGTCTTGGCTCCTACATTTGGATTGTTAAACTGCACTAGAACAACACTTGTAGATTGACGTGCCATTGATACGATAACCCCTTTAGCTCCATTGACTGGCCCATAAGTCACGTCTATGTTCCTTATCAACATGACCTTGATAGCAATATGAATTACTGAAAGTAGTCCATATGTAAACCGTGTATCTAAATAAACATTATATGATGCAAAAGCAGCAGGTGTCTTGTCTTCCGCCAGTATTGTAAGTTAAGGAGATTCTTTAAGATTTAACATCTTGTTGTTTTGTTGGTCAATAGCTTTGTTTGTAGCAATTACGTGCAATGCACTCTTTGGGTAGTCTTGACTTTCCGGTGATGTTTCTCTTGACAACAGGAATGACTCATTTTCTTTACTATGAGGTTCGGATCCGTTTTACCGATTTGCAAATTCGATATCATCTTGTTGACGCATAATTGTGTCCAGTTCCTTGCACAGGAATGTTCCCGAAAGGGATCCATTGAGATTTGCGACAGCATCTTTAACAGGCTTAAATATCAAAAGTTGCATGACATGTGGAAGCTGGAACAGGCC
>NC_068359.1:119345948-119405948 GCF_020536995.1 Dreissena polymorpha | reverse complement strand
TGAATGTTATCACATTAAAATAAGAATTGCGTTTTCAGTTGATAAATGTTTTTCCTACAGTTAACGTAATATCGTCATTAATTCTTATTATAATTAAAACATCTCACACAAATATATCACACATTTACCTGTGTCGAAATGTGATCATGGAAGAGTTGGAACAAGTAAAAGCATTGCTCAAAGAAAGCATTAGTACTCGTACAGTGAAAAACAATTTTAAAGCGTAGTTGCTCGAAAAAAAAGGTTGCCGATACCGTAACAAAAACATTCGTTCTGTGTGCAACATAGCATATACCGTATATGGCTGAAATTAATATAACATACTGCCAAACTCTCACAGTGAAGCTTCTGACTAAAATAAGAAATAAACTCTAATTTCCAAGATGTTCTACTATTGAACCAAAAAACATGTATGCAAGTATATATACATAACCAAAATGCATTAGTTTGACCTAATTGTATTATTTTTGTACATATAATTGTATATACTCGATGCCAATATTTATGTTTCGTAAAGATCGACAATAAGAAGATGGGTTATACTGTACTCGTCATTCACGTCGTTACGTAATTTTGTTGATCGTAGTGAACAGCTCCCACAACGTCCCTTATAAATGATAAAAACTTGCTTTTTATTGTTCGCGTCATAAGAAGCTGTTTATGCCCAAATTACTATATGTACTACTAGTCTTATACCTATTTCAAAGATAATTACCGATTTCATTTGTGCAGCAAGATAATTTCAAACTTGTCTTTCGCAGCACACTATCAAACGATCATGCATTCTTCTTTAAACCGTCATTTATGGTTCCCTATGATGTGCCATTATACATGTGAAATATGTAACAAGCTATGTAAAACTGCAATGCTTTAACATTAGGGGGACATTCCAGTCTACTGTGATAAGCTCGTATGTATTGATATATTTGAATAAAACACCTTTTTATGTTGTTTTTTTTGTTTGTTTTTTTTCATAAAATTTATTAAATCTTACCCTGGGGTGTAAAGCGCCCCAGGTACCCGCTAAAAGAACTCTAAATACAAATATACAAAATTAGGCGACTATTTAAATACTTGTTTAACATGTATTGAATATACCATTTATTAAACAGTCTTTTATACTACGTCTGCACGCTTATAATGATATTATATTTCAAAAACAGTCTTTCATTGCGTCTGCACGCATAATTGCTTTTAACATTTAAGTACTATTTAGAATACTATTTAAGCAATTAAATAATACAAATTATAAGTCGCCTCCCTTAAATGAGCGGGTCTTAATTAGTATGTAATAAAGAGATTTTTCAAGTATTTTTAAATTAAGAAATATGAAAATGTGTCACACACCTAAGTGAGAATGTATATAAGAAAAATAGTAATACTGTTATTACAAGAAATTAAACAAACAAAAATCGTCTGCTGTGTGCTCTCTCAGTTCATGCACGGGCACTCACCACGAAAGCTCACAACAAACTTCAAAAATAAATACAAGTCTACAGCTGCACCGGGAGTTAGAGCTAAGGCGCGTCTATAGCCTTCGGTACCACCACCAACCCGCCTCAGCTCCACCTCCCAGATAAGCTTGAAAAAAGTGTGACAATAAATATAAATTATTTTTTGAAAGAAAACAGACAATCTCTTTACTTGAGGAAATATTAGTCAAGTATCCTATGACCTACATGATTGAAAATGTGTTAATGGTATGTCGAAATACATAGTGATGAAAAATGAATGATAATGGAATTCGATGAGTGGAATGAGATGAGCCCAATACTGGGTTACATAATATATGGAACAATGATTGAAATGACTCATAGGAATACTGATGATAAAAGAGATGATACAATAATACAATTAACAATATACAAGTAACAAAATCACAACCACTTCACTAAACACAATATAACCACTGTCGCGTTGACTCTCTGATCTAGGATGGCAACCCGAGTAACAGCCAAAAACGGCCCCGCAGCCACCATCCTGAAATCAGAGAGAAAAAGCAAACAGCAGAAAACAAGTACAGTTATAAAAACTTTAAGTAATATTTGTATTCAAGTTCCTTATGATAGACTATGTTTTCATTAGTTGTGTGGCATAAGCCTCCCCAATATAAGTAAAAGAAATCATTTGATAAACGATGGAAATCTAATAAAATTCTGAACTTAATTCTATTAAGAAACTTAACAATAAAGTCTAAGGGAGACAACACAAATTTTTCATGCTTTACCAAATTCCTACACTTCCAAATAATATGTCGTGATTCGGACAAGAATACTAAATACACATATTTTAATTCAGCATCTGAATTATGTACATCAAAGAATTGAAAGCATTTAGACGAAATAGAAATGTTTTCAATAGTCAGAATGTCCATTAAAAATAGAACAGTTTTATTCAAAGGAGTGATCATAGAACAGTCTAAAAATAAATGTTGAAATGTTTCATCACTTATACAAAAAGTACATTTTTTACTTGCTTTATTGAATTTTTTATCATATAAATATTTGTTAACATACAACACTGAATGTACTAATTTAAAACACGTATTTCTACAGTCAGGATCAACTGCTGAAGAAAAAATATTTTTAAATACATTTTTGAAATTAATTAAAGGAAATTCCTTTATACATTTAGGGTTATATTCGTTATTAGGATTAATTAAAAAAGCATATATTTGTTTAACATTCCAATGTGTAAAATTATCACTTTTTATATCTTTTACAAACTTTGTAAATATGTTTAAACATTCCAAATAAAATGATGGTACAAATTCGCTATGGGGTTCATTATTAGTGAACAAAGAAGGATTAAATTCTCTTAACTGCATTCCAATCCAGTATCTCGCAAAATAAGTCCAAGGATGTTTACAATCATTTAATAATTTAAATAAGTGCGATAAATATAAAGCGCTAATTTTTTGCTGTATATTAGGAATACGAAGACCACCTTCCTTTAAATCTAAATATAATGTTTTCCGAGCAATTGGCTCATAAACACTGCCCCAAATAAATTTAAAACAACTTTTTTGTATCATGTTAATATAATGACTAGGGATTGTTTGACATTGAACAAAATATAAGACTTTTGAGACTACATATGTATTTAAAACTGAACTTTTACCTTTAACAGATTTACATTTATTATACCACAAATTTAATGTATTTGAGAAATTAATGTATGTTGCATTAAAAATATCATCATCAGTTAATTCATAGCCAAATTTATAACCTAATAATTTAACATTTTTCACCCATGATATACCAAATGGATGATCTGACCTAGTCTTCCATTTACCTAAAAACATTCCACAACTTTTATTATAATTTATTTTAGAACCTGAAACTTTCTGATAATCGGAAACATGACGAAAGAAATGAAACATAGATCTGTCATCTGTAAAAAGAGAAGTATTATCATCTGCATATAAAGACATTTTTACATGAAATTTATTACCTGGTGTATGTATTCCATTTATATTCTCATCATCTTGAATTAATTTTGCAAAAGGTTCTAAACATATGACATATAAAAGAGGCGATAAAGAGCATCCTTGACGAACTGATCTAAATAAGGAAAATGGGTCAGAAATATGACCATTGACAATTACGGATGACTTTATATCTTTATATAGTACTTTAATCCATTTAATAAAGGTATCAGAAAAACCAAATGCAAAAAGTGTAGTATATAAGTAGGACCATGAGACCCTATCAAAAGCCTTCTCCTGGTCGAGACATATAAAACAAGCACTCATATTTTTTTGCTCAACATAATCTATTATGTTTCTAATTAAATGAACATTATCAAATATTGAACGACCTGGGATTGAACAGGTTTGTGAAATACCAATTATTTATTCTAATACTTTGCCTAATCTATTTGCTAATATTTTAGATAAAATTTTTCTATCTATGTTTAGAAGTGATATAGGTCTATAATTTTTTGTTGATGTTTTATTATTGTTATCTTTACATAATAATGTTATATAAGAAAGTTTTTGTGAATCTGACATGTATCCTAAATCAAAGCATGTATTATATAAATGTAACAAAATATTCCCAAATAAATGGAAAAATTTCAAGTAAATAAAAGAAGTTAACCCATCACTTCCTGGACTTTTAGTATGATCCATATTTTTTAAGGCTAATTCAATTTCCTCTAAAGATATAGGGCTGCTTAACATATTATTATCATCATTTGATACTTGAGGTAAATTATTTAAAAATTTATCATTTAAGGATGTATCTACTTGTTCTTCTGTATATAATTCTTTATAAAAAGTTTTAAAAGAATTTAAAATGTCATTAGTAGATTTCTTATCTACTCCACCATCAATAATATGGTGTATAATTTTGTTATTACCATTTTCAAATTCCTTGTTATGATAAAATGTACTTGAGTTTTCATTATTATTTAAAACATGTACTTTACTTCTTATATATGCACCTTTATATAAATTGTCTTGAAGTTTATTTAATTTATCTTTGATATCTAATTTTTCAGAAATATCAATACATTGTTTATATTGTTTAACTAATTGTTTAATGTTATCAAAATCTTTTTAATTTTTTGATTTGCTATAATCAATACAAAATTCTTTAATTTGTATTTTTAAATTATCCCACCACTCTAAAGTTATATCTTCTGTTCTACTAATAATTTTAAAATAAAATTCAAAAGCAGAAACAAAGTCTTCATCTTCAAAAATTGAATTGTTTAATTTCCAATATGATTCACCAATGTTTATGCTATTAGTTGTATTATCATTATTATCTAAATTTATAGTAAGGCTAACAAAATCATGATCCGAAAATGGACATGGAATAATATCTACGTTTTTACATTTTTCAATAAGTGAATTTTCAATATAAATTCTGTCTAAACGACATGCAATAGATTCGGTTAAACATTTTCTACTCCAAGTTGTTATTACTTTATCTGGATTAAGATGTCTATAAATATCTGTTATTTTAAAGGTATCAATGATTTGTTTGAAAACATTACAACCTTTTATTACATCAATTGATGAACCTCCTATTTTATCTAAATCTGTATTTATAATGAAGTTAAAATCTCCTAAAATTATTAATTTGTTTGATGATACTAAATAATGTTTTATTGATTCAAAGAATTCATTTCTGTCCCCAGGCTTATTCGGTGCATAAATATTACAGACTCTTAAAGATTCATTTAAGTATTGTACATCTAACGAAATAAATCGACCATCAAAATCAAGTTGAAATTTAGAACATTTAATATTCGTATCTGTAACGATAATACAACATCCGCAAGAAAGATTATTAGAAAAATTCCAAATGTAAAAGTATTCATTAGATATTAAAGTTTCTATTTGTTTAGACATTTTATAATTATCAATATGAGTTTCTTGTATGCATAAAATTTGTATTTTATTAATTGATATATAATCTTTAATAACGGTTTGTTTCTGTATGGATCTTAATCCGTTTATATTTATTGTTTCTATTTTTAACGCCATGATTATTTATAACTGAGGTTGTCAGGTAAATTACTAAAAATAACTTTACAAAAGGACACGTTAGATATTTTTAGAACTGTTACAAGTGGACACACAATACACAAACTGAAAATATCATGTACCATAAAGAATGGCTGTGCAATTATCAACGGGTGTTGAGTATTGAAAATGTAAAAATAAACACAAGCAGACGATAAGAACAGACATCTACTTAAAATAAAGCAGTCGACAGAAAAGACAACACGGGGCGAGTTACTCGAGGACAGAAAACATAGACGCTTGTACAAAAAAGATGGCTGCGCCCATGCACCAAAAGCTAACTGGCAATTTATATTGATTAAATAAACAGCAGACGATATCAGTGTAAATTTAAAGCGAATGTTTAAACTAGCAGAAAATAAACGGTATATAGTAAATCTAACGTGATGCGGGTTATACCCATATTGGCAAATAATAAATACAACAGACGACGTATATTTGTGATTTAAATCGAGACACAAATAAACCATAGAAGACGATAAAAAGTGTATCGATAGTGATTTAAAGCAGTCGACAAATAAATTAAAACGGAGCGGTTTATTCAAGTGTAAAAAATGTACACTCAACAGTGACGGAGTGTATCGACGGCTTAAATCATCTCCAACATGATTTAAACACAATATGTATTTATAAGATAACATGTATTTGAAAGGGGAGATAATTTTACACTTATTAATAAATGTGTACAAAAGAAACATGTATTTATACAAACTGATGTCTAGATATTTATCAAATTTTACGGGGATAGTGCAATTTAATACATATACAATGTATTTATATATACAGATTTTTAAAAGTTTTAAAATTATTACGGGAAAAGTGCAATGTAATATATGAACACGAAAATAATGTTGTAAGCATATACTCGTACAATGGAAAGGGGAGATAATAGGAAAAAGTTCATGATGTTTTATAACAAAACACAATATGTATTCATGTAACCAGCACAGCCTAGCTATGCCGTTCACATGTATGCTAAGGTAATGTTCTACACACTTAAGCATAACACAATAGAAAGTACATAGACAATTAGTGATATTTATGTTTTTAAACATAATTTTAAGAACATATAGACCAGCACACAAGAAATACTTTAACAATGACATATATAAGTAGACTGCATACATGAATATGCATAAAAAGAAGTATGCTAACTCATAGTCCATTACACAAGCGTTTCGTTTCCAGTCCATTGTAAAAGTATGTGAAATCAGTAAGCAAAATCGTGTCCTTTAAGGGGTGAAAGTGGTTAGTCCGTTATTGTCACTTGGCATGAGGGGACTGCAAACCCAGGATACCATCCTGGATGGAATCCTGAGTAAACATCCCATCAAATGGGTCCTCGGGAGGGGGGGCAGGCCCACTCCTGGGCGCATTCCTGGGCATAGGTGTGGAAATATCATCCACATCTATGGACCTTTTAGTGCCCTGTATGTTGGTGTCCATCTCATGATGGGCACCATCATCCGTGACACCAACAACGTCAGTGAGTTTCTCACCTTGCGTGTCTCCCAAGGTTGTGCCTGCCTCTATCGGGGCGCCCTCGAAAACCGACCTCGTCTTGGCCTTTTTAGCATGTCCCTTGCCGCCTCCTGTCTGGGGGTTCACGGACTCCGTGGACTCCCCGGCTCGGTCCGGCCCGGAAGCTCCTCCTGAAGGGGTCTCCTCACCCACCACCTTTGATACCATTGGTGCAGCCTCTGTTGGGGTTTTCTTGAACGTTTTGCGCGAGACAACTTCCGCCCAGGAACCTCCCTGTGATCCATCAGTATCGCCCGAGGTATTCCTTGCGGTCTTGGGCTTGCTATTTTCCGGGCAGCTCCCTCTAATGTGCCCGAGATTCATACACCTCAAGCACAGAGGTTGCCGCCCTCTCACGGTCAAGAGGGCTTTCGCTCCGCATGCAAAATTCAATAGATGTGGGATTGAATTTTTTGCCTCTTCATCTATTTGCAGACGCACGACTCTAACCCCGGAAATGACGTGGAATCCATCCATATCCATGGTTTCATGTTTTATTGAAATTACAGTTCCGAATGTTCCGAACATTTCCTCAAGTACACGGTTGTCAATAAAAACAGGCAACCAGTGTACTCGTACATCCACTAACTGCTTTCCATAGGACTGGACAAAGTACTTCACTCCATCATGAGTTAATCCTCCTGAAGGTACATCTTCAATAAACTCCATCATTTTCGCCTTTTCCGTAAATACAACATCATAGGACAATGATCCTGGAGGTCCACTTGCTACAGCATCAATATGGTGTTCTGTGAAACCATTTGCACGCAACAGATTGATGACAGCAGCCATGGAAGCCCCGCGAGTTCCTTGCACTTTCAATGTCCTTTCCATCCATCCTTTGTTGATAGCGTTTCCGGTTAACGGACCAAACATTTTGGTGTAGTGTACCATTTTGAAAGCAAAATACTTGTATCTAGCAAACGCAAGACCCCAGAGCAGAAAATACGTGTACGGTATTCTCTGTACTAGGTAAGTACCTTTTTATGTTGATCAGTTTGTAGTTTTAGTTTATTACTTGATACAAAGTCGTACGACATTGTCTCGTATACATAAGCTTCAGACGTATACTTTCTGAGGGCAATCGAATAATGCTACGCAATAACTGAGATATTTATTTTGGTGATAAATTATCTTTCACTGTTAACAATCTGCTTATTATTGTGAACATCGATACTGACGCTTGACCTTTTACAAAGGTCCATCCTATGGTATTTACATTTCGGAGTTGGTACGTTATGACAGAGCATGTTCATGTATTATGATTTTAATGATCGTAATCGCATATTTACAAAGAAATTGTTAAAACAAGGCTTTCTGTATCATAACCTCAGAAGTAAATTCGTTAAAGTTCACTCAAAATATATTTTAATTTCTAAATATAATGGTTCTTTAAAATGGCATTTAACTAATGGAATTTCACACCCGTTATTTTAAGGAGATGTTTTAAAGCGTGTTTGCAAATTGAAATCTCTTACAGGAAATGTTTATATTAAACTTTTCAATTTAATAAACTTTCTTTTTCAAAATGATATGATGTTAACGTATTTTAAAACATGTGCTTGTTAGTTTTCGATTCATTATATATTTCTGTTCTTAAAATTTGAAATCATTAATGGAATGACCATTTTATGCGTTTGACTCTTAAATATCAATCACCTAAGCTGGTTGTATTGATAATTCAATTTTACAGTATCACCCCTTTAATATTTTTATTTTTATGTTACAGAACTGCCTCTGGATTGAATTCACGTCATCGTGTCTTCGCTTGTCAATTACGTCATATGGTAGTCTCTTTCTGTTCCTGCCTACATTAATTTTTGTGACGTAATCGCTTTTATAATGCTTCATACCACATACTTTTTGTTTTAATCTACATGCATAGGGCAATGAGTTTTAAACGTTCACTATTAATTATATTTTCTCTCTGACAGGCGTTTCTTATTTGATTTAATTTTAGCAGTCACATAAACAACCAAGCTATGCAATATGGATTTTTTACACTCATTATTGCTGCTTCTTCCTGTATGTGCGCGATGATGATCTGAAATATTAACTTCATGACGCTATATTCTAAAAACTTTTTTCTATAAAGAAGGAATGTAGTTGATACTTGTTCGTAGTTTCATTTCATAGTTCCCCAAAAAGTTGTAACTCTGTTGCTCTGGTATCTTTCCTACTTGAGTTATTAAATGGAAATTAAATTGAATGCGTTTTAATTCCCTTTTATTATTGTTTAATTTGAGTTACAATGCTATGAGGTTAAATTTAATTTACACGTAAATGTATCATAAATATTGCTGGGCCAAGTGTGAGGTTGAGCGCTCTATAACCGGTTTAAACCCCAAATGCTTTGCATTGACCGTTCCAAGGCGGTGACCCCAGCTTTATTTTTTCATGTGTTCATGTTGTTTTGTATTGTGCTGGTTTGTGCTGTATTGTTCTGTTTGGGCAATCGGTCACTTGCCTTAAATAAAGGGCCAACTAATTGTTTACAATAAGAATGCAATACTGCTCCAGCAGCTGGAGTTTCACTTCTTTATATTGAAAATATGCGTTTGTTGTAAATAACAAATGAAGCACCACGACAATCTTACTTGAATATGCATAGCCATATACTTGAGTTAAGCGTGCATGTTTTTGATCAGATTAAATTTTATACAAACCTGGCTGCGATTAGATTAAATTGCGAATGGCGTCTAAAACAGGTATTACCTGTTTTTGAAAAACTGCGCATTAATTGTTAAAGGGCATGTTTATATTAATGACATGAGTGTTCAATGATTTAAAGGTAATATAATTATGCAACATATTTACGGCTACGGCGATAAACAGATTGGTGTTTAGGGTGTTAAAAATATTTGCAAATACAAACACGTATTAAATGATGCCTGTAATTGTTTTTTTAAACAATACAAAGGTACTGATGATTTCATATGAATAATTAAGTTTTTCAAAAGAATGTGTTGACAAAAAATAAAACTATGTTGTAATCGATGGTCATAAAATAGCTAATGGCCAAAATAATGAAAGTAGTGTATTTAATTGTTATTTTAAGACACTTGATTATGAATAAGTAAATGAATAAACGTCTTTTTCAGAATACAATACTCATTTAAACGTTCGTAGGCATTAACTCCTTGCTTGTTTAAGTGTGTGATTGTTTTTATTTCTTAGCATTTGTTTAACATATGCAAACAATAACACAGACTTAAACATGGTAAACTACTTCAGCTCAAGTGAATATTCTTCTGAGATTTGCTTTTGTCAGTGATACTGATAACATTTGTAGCAGCTGCTGCATACCATAGATAATACGTATTTGACATGTAATAAGCCAGGCCAAATCAATTACATTTATTATTTGATATTCATGCCAAATAAAAAAGAAATGCTTTATGTGAAACTTGAAATCAATTAACGTCGCATATTTATCCTAATTGATATTAGGTTGTTATCATCATACTTACGCTTGTCTGGTGGGTTTTGATATGTTTGTTCAAACATTATGGAATTCATATTTGTTATTTGGGATTCATAATTAGTCTTTACACTCCGATGCGTAGATAGTATTGTGAAGGATCTGCATATATGTTGATACCATTGTGGCGATATTGTCTGCAACTCGTATTCACATCTCAATTAAAAATAGTAAACGGTGTTAAAAAGAGCAAAAAAGCATGCCCACTGTTTCGTAGTACGTGCTTTGCATCGCAAAGGGTGCGACAAAAGTGATCAAGTGTATTAAACAACATGGGATCGGGCGTCGTTTTGACGACATAATTGTGACAACCGTTACCGTAAAATGATATGTAATGGTCATAGTAAATGAAATAATTATTTGACCATCATTTGTGTGTGTTTTTAAAAAAAATATATATATTTCACCTGAAGATATGAAGAAGCTGTCAATTGAGACTAATAAAACATAAGAACTGATCAATATATTTACAATCGATTACTTTATTCCAGGTGAATTACAGGGATAGGAACCGTGTCTTTCGATTTCAATAGTAGCTTAGTAGGTAACCGACCATCGATATGTAAGACCGCGCCTTGGTATATTTTTAGACCTTTTGCTTTGTAAAAGAACACTCGAACTAAAGCACACGGAACAGATGCACACGTTTTCTTGAATAATATTTTCGTTGCAAGAACGGTTGTTTAAAAATAAACACACACGGTTTGAGAACTGAACGAAATGAACATGAAACGTGTGTGTATAATACAAAAGTTAAGCTAGGTAGATAGGTTCACATAACAATACATGTAGACATACATCGAATTAAAACGAAATGCAACCATTATCTCGAAATGTATAGTATTGCAAGGTCGTTTCCCCATCTAGTTGTTTGCAAAGTGTAATGTAAACCAGAGCTGAGTGTCGTAAACATATATTAAGATAATGATGTATTTCATATAATAATACAAACTCATATCTTATAAATTGATAAAATCGTGCATTTAGTAAGTCCGTATTTAGTTCATTTGTAAATGTATCTTAGTAACGATCACCAAGGGTCATTTAGGGCACGCTTGCGGTATTTATAGCTGATTCGCTTTTATGAACCGAGTTGAAATAGCCATCTTCATTAATGCAGGTAGTTTGATATACAAATTGCAATTAAATGAATGTTTTGCCAAAATAGACAATCAATAACCCGTTTACAGCACAGCGTTGTTGTTGACACCTTAACAGCGAAGACATCTTTTTATTTCTTCAAGCGCTCATGATTGCCTCAACATATTTTCAACGAAAACACAGTATTTAACACCAGATATACGGGCCACTAGCTCAGATTGATTTAGGTGTTAAGCTCGAAATTATCATACCGCTGTGCACGGGTAAAACGTCTTTCGGAGTGACATATACTGGCCATTGGCCGAAATAAACAAGTTACCGTTATACACACGTGTTATAAAGAATTATTTTCGTTGGGGTTAATATATACTGACGCTGAATACAGGTGATAGCTGTTCCCATGTTACCGCTTAGTCAGGTTAGACTGCTTACACAGCTTCATTCAAGAAATATATACACAAATCACATAAATATAATTAAATCGCATAATGTATGCATGTGGTCAAACCACAAACATTACAGTCGATGAAATTTAAAACCAGTTCAGTGCATTGTTAAATCACCAAGGAGTGTAGTTAAAAGTCATATTTAAATTATATTCAACAACCTTTGTTAAATCTTCAACATACACGTTATTCATTTCAACATACACGTTATTCAAAAATGGATATTACATCGGATTGGTGACGATATCAAAAGAGTAAAACTTAAGTAAACATAGTGTATATGTTACTACGAATTCACGCACTATCAACTTAATTATCCATCCGAGCAAAGTCATTCTTTGCAACATTTTCAAGCGACTAAACAGTAAAATACACGAACTGGTTTCAGAAGAGAGGGCTTGAATCAGAGCTCGGCGAAGAAAAAATAACAATCGTGAACTTCTGAGTAATCGCACAACACCAACGTGAGCTCTTCAACAATTCTATTGACTTAAAGATATATTTCGACAGCGTGTAACATTATTTTCTATGACAGGTTCTAAGCATTGATGTAGGGCTGGTGCATGTCATGCAATAACTGAACAATACAACTAGCCAGCTGCGCAGTACATCTTAATACACAACTGGGTGTGTTATTCGTGACTCAAGCCCGTTTGCTCACAAGCACCGAGACGACAGAGATCATGATGTGCAAAGATCATATGCAAAGATACTTATCTACAGCTATAGTCATCATGATAACCGCCAAAAATGGAACAACTGATGAGCTCAGGGGAATTAAAAATGTGCTACTACAAAACTATATAATTACAATAAAATATGATGTGCAAAATAATTAGCGTGTGATGAATTCAGTACATGCTAGCATTTGTTTAACACGGCGGAGGCTAGTGTGTTCGTTTATTTATGAAGACGTAAAGAAGGACCACGTTACCAACTTTACCGTTGACACAATAGAAGGGCATGATTCAGTGGTTCGCCATAAAACATGTGGGTATACGATTTGCCATCACTTTATCAACGTGAATGTTTACTTTTGTATTACTGATGTTGTCATTAATTCATCACTTTATACTACTATGACAGTACATCTATCAACTGTAAAGAAAGGTTATCGAACAAATCGCAATGAATCACCAATATATAATTTACAAATTCTTAAACATATGGACCTATATTCCATCTTGCTCTTCGACGTGCATTCAGACAGCTCCTTAATATAATGGTTAATTTTTATTCAATAGGTGTCAAATTACTAACCCTATTAATAGTTAAGCAATTTTTTTTTCATCTTGAACAATCAGTTGCAGGGATTTCATTTTATAAGCGAACATAAAGCCCTATTATTGTCAAATAAAGGTTTCAAATTAATATCACGTAATTTCATTTTGTGATCATCCGGAGCAAAAAGACGCAAAACAAGCCATGAACAGACTCAATGACTTTCATAATAAATCTATTATTTCGCAATCACATCTTTCAGTGTCACTACCGTAACACCTATCGATATCGCCATTTCCGAATGTCGTCCATTGATTTACGATAAATTCGTTCCATCGCATGTTATGTTGCCTCGATTTTGTTGGTGTTAAAAAAATTACAGCTTAGCAATATGCAGTCAATACAAATTATGTTTAATATTTTATGTAGATTTATTAAATGAAAAAAACACATCAATAATCTCCATCTGAGCTGGCATGTAATAAATCTTAGGTTGTTGAAGGCATTTCTATTTCTTTCTTTCAATCCTTATATCACATAAGAAACAAAAATGCATGTTTTATGATTCACAAGTGTAAATTGTTTGTGATATCAATATGTGTACTATTGGTAATTAAATTGGACTATATTGGATATGGTATAAAAGTTTCATTAACAACTGTTTATGGTCCGAATATAAATACCCCTAGATGTTATGAACATATCTTGACGATCATGATTTCGGAAATATATGCACCTATTATTAAACACCGATAAGGACACACCATATAATTAGTAGTTTGACGGATTCCATTCACACCCAAAAACACAAAATTAACGCTACGGTGTTCGAACAAAATACAATTCATGTTCATTCCATTTTTGGTATAATCAGAGGCTAGCCAAAAGCGCAAAAATCAATAAGATTGAACATTTATTCCGAAGTAAATGTACCATTCCTGCCAAAACCATTTAAATCGGTATATATTTCCGACTTTTGCGTATTGATTTAATCATATGCCAGTGTTCGTCCTTGAATTATGTTAGTATCTTTACAAGTGACCCTATGTGCATGCACATTTGTTAGTTGCGGAGGTAATACAAAAAACAGGATGTATTTTTGGTGTTCAGCCAGTTCTGCGATCGTGTAATCTCCAATAACTAGAGGCCACTCGTCCACAATCTTTAGCACATGTTGCTCCTGCTAACGATGCCCCGCCTCGCAACTGTTTCATTTATATCGTAACTTTCTCAAGTTGCGATATCTCTGTCAGTTTTATCTTATTCTGATTTACAAATTAATAATGCTAATGTATACAAACGTAATATCCTTCTTTAGTTATGTATATCATCATCTTACGTTTTTGCATTATATATATATATATATATATATATATATATATATATATATATATATATAATTCGCTATTCATTTTTTCGACATTATGTACCTGGTCAGTTGTTTAAATCTATCCAGCAGCGCCTCCAAAGGACAGAAACGAGACTTAGCATTAGCTTCGAGCTTTTTTCTCAATTCTGTCAATTTACACTTTGCAGTCATTTTATTAAGCATATATTGTCGAAAGTTGTTAGTATTGTTGTATCGTATTATATTGCTAACATGCTGTATATAAATAGCCAAGTAAATATTGTTTAAATCAACAATATTAGGCAACTAACAATCATACCTTGTAGAGAGGCCCAATACTCAGCACCACAGTAAGCTTAGGCACCATTCATACTTTAACTTTCATTTGATTGCGTACATGCGTTTTTATTTGCGCTAAAACACCAATCAAATTGCACAGTTTCGAAAATCAAAACCATTCGGCCCACGTTTAATCATAAAAAGGCTTGTGAGCTAAACATATCTGCTGGAATGTTTATAACAAGATGATGCAGAGTAATTTGAAGAAACAATACATGACCAAAAGCTCCATCAAACGAGTAAGAGCCTTATATTAGTTTTTGCATTCACCGTTCCAAGCAGTGGTTCTATATGTAGTAATTTACCGTTTATGTTTTATTGTTACTTTTTTTGTGATGCAAATTGTGTTCCTTTCAAGCAACTGGCGTTTGACTAAATGTGAGGTTTTGATCTCCGTGTTACCTCTAGCAGTAATAGATTATACGTTCCGAGGCGGTACTCAGTCTCAAAACTTATTAAACAAAAGAGCGCAAGTGCATATAACATCATGATTAAACCGTAAAAAGACATGAAACATATGTAATCACACAAAACGACACAGTTATAGCGATTATAATTTATTTTTATTTTTGAATCGTTACTTAGAGGTATGATCGACACCAAATAACAATTCATATATAAGGCGAGGCTTCAAACGAGAAAAAAAATATACTATGCTTGCCGAACAGTTGTCCTTATTCGTTTCGAGCCTCTGATATATTTTAAAACAAGAGTACAGATACCTGTTATTCTCTTTTAACATTATATTGTATGTCACCGATATAATATATTATAACTGGTCTGAAAGGCTGTATCACAATATTTCAAACAACTTGACACAATCGACCTCCGCCCATCAAGCCGATAAGGCGATTTCAAAGTTAGAGTGCTTCATGTATGATTGATATGATAATGATAACGTCTGCTTGACTTCTCTTTTGTGCTCTTCTCTCTCAATTAAAAGCCCTGTTCAGACGTTCAGGCTAGTGATGCTTTATTTAATAACATGAGACGTGGGTCGTGATAAGTAGTGTCCCAAAATAAACACTCTACTTTATTGTTATTTGTTGTATTAATTGTTAGATATTTAAAACATCTCTTGCGAAACGTGCAGGCACAAGTCAGATGCTTACTTAATTATTGCTCAATATGAAAACATAAGCTCATAAGTGGTAGCTATACGACAATAATAAACAAACAAATTAGCTGAATTGATATTCCCCGCAAATATGCTTCTGGACACAAAAGTATTATATTTGACACTCAGCTTAAAAGCATTTTTTTAAGATACAAAGGGCCATAACTCCGTTTTTAACAAATGGTGTACAATGCCATTTGGCTAGCATCATCCTCTAATCCATATATATACTTATACCAAATTTCAATGAAATCCGCCAAAGCAATTCCAAGATATGGCTCCGGACACAAAAGTGCCGGACGGACGGAAACACGGACGAACGGACAACGCCAAAACAATATCCCTCCGCCTATGGTCGCTCCGAGTAGGTTATATATATATATATATATATATATATATATATATATATATATATATATATATATATATATATATATATATATATATATATATGTAATCATTGTATACAGTGTTTGTCATTGAAATGTGACATGTATGATTGTAGAAATCTTTATATAAAAATGGTTATGTGCATTCAGAGACAAAACTCGAGTTTTGCAATGATAGAAATCGAATTCATTTCATTGTAAATCGAGGACAGGCACGAAAGGGTCAGGCTAACCGACGTTTGTTTGATTTATGGACTTGAATATTGACGACATTGACAGTGACTGATAGCATCGAATTCAATTAATCAGTATACTATTTTGTAGATCTTTTAATAGCAGAATAAAATCATAAATAAAACATAATTGTATGTTGTGTGTATGTCTTCTCATCCACCGACTGTGTTACTTTAGGCAACGATTATAGGCGACCATTAATAGCTTGTATTTTATCCGAATATACAACACCTAATTAGTTTAAAGGATGATTAACACTTTAACGGACAAAAGTGGCCGTCTTAAGTTGTTCTTTCCTCCGATTGCACATTTACTTAAATTGCATCCATTCGGCCGATAGGTCATTGTCAGAAGCGATGACCAATGGGTTTAACACATCTACTTAAACATTCAACAAATCATAAGCATAACTGGCCGTCTTAAGTTGTTCTTTCCTCCGATAGCACATTTACTTAAATTGCATCCATTCGGCCGATAGGTCAACGTCAGAAGCGAAGGCCAAGCGGCTTAACACATCTACTAAGAAATTCAACAACACATATGCAGGTTCAAAACATATAGGCTTTACAATACTGACGAAAACAATAACACTTAGGTGATAAAATCCCAATGCGGGGCAAAACGACACTGCAGAGAAATAACATCATACCAAATTTCTTGTTCATTTTACAAGCTTGTTTTAGCGACAAGTTCAACAAACATTTATTCGATATATATTGTCGCCTGATATGAATGCATAAACAAACCAAGGCTTTGTATCCTAAGCTTTAAAATATAAACAAAAACATGGTTGATATACATTTTGGTTTCATTTAATCGTGCATCGGACTGTAAAAGGCCTTGTGCTTTGGCCTTACATACTCATTTGGTTAATATATGAAAATATATGATATGTGATTGTCCTTGCAATAGTATTGCTATTAAATCATTTTTATTTAAACATACGTGTTAAAGAAATATATATGTGCCGAGTCTTTGCTTTGAACATCTATCAAACAGGGGTAAGTCCCAAATGTGTTTTTGCATTGACCATCAACATCGGTGACCCAACTTTAATGAATGTGCAGTATGTGTTGCGTGGTTACGTTGTTGGGAATGCCAATAATGTACCATAGACGCAAATAGCGTTCGACTCAGTGTGAGGTTTGGGGCTCCGTAGAACCTCCAGATCTTCTGCATTGACTGTTCAAATGCGAGAAAACAGTTGTGTGCAAATATATGCCTTTGTTGATTACGTGTGAGTGTTGACTCGTGCATTTGTTGTTATTTTTCTGTTTTACATATTGGCAATTGGTTACTGGTTATTCATGAAACGCCGAAATGTATAAACATGTTTCATTTACTATATTCACAGGGCAACGACGGGTAATCGCTGCGTTTGGTGACAATTAATACAGATGATAATGCATCGATCGAGATTACGGGGTTTGCCCTTGAACCTTTAGCACATTATCATTTCATGAAGTAGTTTGTGTTTTTTTCTACAATTAATTTAAGCACACTAGTGAGTGTAATGTATAGTTTTTAAGATGCTCGTGCAAGTTATTCATAATTAGTTTTGGTATAAGGTAAATGTCTAGTGTCGCAGATATAAGAAGAAGGTATCGATTTTTAATCTACGTTAAGCAAGTGTTCAAATGACTTTATCGCATCGATTAAGATCATTTGAAAAAGATGATAATATAAGATATAAAACACATATTATTGCTTTGAATACGGCTATGTCAATTTTATTGTTTTTTCTTCTAATGATGATTACAAGCATATTATTATTATTATTTTATTATTTTATTATTATAATTATTATTATTATTGTTATCATTATTATTGTTATTATAATAATAATTATTATTATTATTATTAATATTATTATAATTATTATTATTATTATTATTATTATTATTATTTTTATTTTTATTTTTATTATTATTATAATTATTATTTAATATTATTATTATTATTATTATTATTATTATTATTATTATTATTATTATTATTATTATAATTATTATTATTACGTACTTAAGCAGTGTATGTGTAAACACGCAAAAAAATATCAATATAAAAATACAAAAGTTCATAATTGTGTTTGGTGACAAGTTATCAATCCTCTCTGCTGATATCGGCTCGTGACTGAAATATTGTTTTATATCATATCAGTACACGTTAATGTCAGTAAATATATTCACATGAAGTCTTGATTTATACGTCAAAAGTAAAATTCATGAAAAACTGCAGTGTAGTTACGGTTATAATGTATGTATTTGTTTAATCGGGGCGAAGGAAATACTCGCCATAATAATATATAATATGTCAGGTGTGGCTGAAAATGAGAACACAAAGACGAGGCTTGCCGAACCGTTGTTTTTTTCGTTCGGAGCCTGATATATTACAAAACGATCGCGCAGTAGCCCATTAATCCATGTATGCATTATTCTTTATTTGACCGCAATGATTCATCATTACTGGTCTGAAAGGCTGCATATCCATTACCTAACTCACTGGACACCATCGACTGCGCTCATAAAGCCAATGAGGCGATTTGAAAGAGCGCTTCATTTATTATTGATATGACAATGATTGTGTCTGATTGGTGGTGCTTGACGTCTCATTTATTATAAATCCTGTTTAGACGTCCATGCTATTAAACCGTACTTTAATAAGCGGGTCAATATGACATAAGACGTGGCCCAAACAAAAATACACTAATGTATTGATATTTGTAAAAGACTGATTGGTAATTCGATTGACAATAATTCCATTGAGGTACAAAGGAACACTACAGCAAATTATTTAATCAACAACAGCTAGTATATACATTTAATACGAATTTAGATGATGCATCTTCCTGTAAATTGTCTCTTTTTAATTCGCATCCTAAAATTAAACATGTTTTGCACTTCACTCATTGTATTCTGAAGGTAATTAGATTACGCATGAGCCTCGTCGTGAGAAAAAGAATCAACAACTTATCCAAACAGTTAAGCCCAAGATATGCCACTGCATCCGTATACTCGTATTAGGGGTCATAATGTATCCTTAAATAATGTTAAAACGGAATGGGCACCTCTTGAAAAAGGCTGTTGTCAAGTTATTATTTCAGCATATTGCATAAAACCCGTTTTCTAACGATTTTGTAAACATAATTCATATCTCCATTTAATAAGTGTTGTTTCAATTTAAAGATGAAACGTCATTATCATATGAATACACGCGTATTACTTAAACATAAACCACTGTTGTTATCAAGGACGCAACATGTCAGTATCTAAAGCTTGTATTGTAGTATCTCCATATATTATACAACATCAATCTCTGACCATAATATCGGTTAGAGTCAAATAGTAGACGCTTCAATGTTCGTTTATGTGACGAAAATTATAGCTTCTTTGAGAAATTGAATTTTGTGCGAACATATAAATGTTGTAATACCGTTTCCAATGGTTCAGTCAATTACCATGAACTATATAAACTGGAAAATAGAGTCTGGTTCGAGATGAGAAATAGCATGACAAGCAAAATGGATTTACAATTGCGCAATTCTAAGGGTTTGACAAACATTACTTTCATAACAATATGTCACGCGATGACTTTGAATTTCCCAGCACGTGTTCAACTGTTGGCACACAGTTTTAGTGCATTTAAAACGTGTTTGATATATAATATGTATAATTACATGAACGGTATTACAATTACTGAATATTATTGCAAAGAAAAGGTCACACATCTGAACTCATATTTTGTTCCGTTTTATTATTTACCTGTGTAATGCATTTAACATAATACAGGTTGTATCAATCGTTGAAATAAAAAAAACCCGTATTGCGCTACTCGCTGTTTCAAATTCCGTATTACCATTCTCGCCAGACTACTTCGACCCATTTAATGACGTCACATTCCGCGCACCAAAAATATATATATTTTATATTACGAAATATATTACGTATAACATCGTGTTACGTCATTTCTGTGACGAAACACAATAAACACAAACTAAACTCTCTGGAATTTAAGGACACGAAGGACGTGGTGTTTTTTAACAGTAAACTATTTGTTAAAAATATAGAACGAATTCAAAACGTATTTTGGATTGTGTATTTATTATGCTTAAATGTTTATTTCGATAGGAATACAATAAAATAGTGTGGTTTTTTAAACTAAGTTTCGATAAAGACATGGAAGAAACGAAGTGGCAGTGCATATTGTTTCAACGTTTTTGTTATAAACATCGGGTTAAAGTTGTCAACTTAATTGTTATAAACATTGGATAAACGATGGCATTAAGGTAAGCGTGTGGGAAACATGTGTTTTCCCGATTCGAATGTTTGCACGTTAATTACATAAACTGTATTCATACGCGTCTTAAAAACTATGGCGTACCGTTTTAGTCATTTTTTGTCAGTTTTATTAAAGTAAACAATACAATTGTTAACTGTTTTCATTAGTTGTTGTGTATAATAAAGGGAATATTACGCTAGTTAATTGTTCCAAGAGTTTGTATCACTCTCGTGGCTTGTGCTATTTCGCATCACACTCGATGCTCCGCCTCTCGTGTGATACGTCATTGCACAAGCCACTCGAGTGATACAAACTCTTGGAACAATTGACTAGCGTTATATTCCGTATATATTGACTGATGTTAAGTGTAACAGGTGGAAATGGCTCTACTAGTGAGTAATAACGCCCTTTAAGTTAAACGAGTATGCATGCCATTTAAACAAATCACAATAACTACATGTGTCAGAGTGAAGCTATAAAGGAGTTACATATGACAGAGAATAAACTGAATTATAATATAACGTTGGTTTTGCTTGCTTGCCTATGTGTTCTCAAAGGGCACTTTGGAGTTTGCAAAAATACATTACTAGCACATGATATAAGCAATTTTTCTCTTGGTGATGTGTAGGCATCTTTATTTGTATCTATAATGAGTTAGTGTCTTTCCTATAGTAATGCATAACGAAGTGAATATACAAAATCCGTGTGTGGCGGGTATGGGGATGGGCTTGCGTTTACTTCTTTCCCTGTTCGTACATAATATCATGTATACTTCGTCAATTACCAACAGAAAAAGTGTGTGTGCTTATACTACAAAAACAACATTTGCCGGCATATATTGCTTTATACAATCGATAATAGTATCTAATAACATATAGCTATAAACTACAAGATATGTACGTATATAAAACATACAATCATTTTTATATACAACAAGGAATTTGTTTGATACCGGTTGTTATTTTCACATATTACAATACGACTGAAATAAGCCCGAAAGTATAAACGAGCTACAAACATTCGCTACCATTAATTTTGAAAAGAATGCTCAACCAGGCATATCAATAAATAAGATTTGGTAAAGGCAATTTTAGAATGTTATCTTGAGAAAAAAAGCTGGAAGAGTAAGGTTGTTTTTTTAAAACTAATTCGCATATGTTTCATAAATGTAAATGAAATTGTTTTTTAAACGCGGTTTGAAACATATACAGACGGATTCGCAAAGCTGACTGTAGAAAAGCAATAAAATACAATGGATTTTAAAACTGCATTTGTGCTAAGTTGGCCAACATCAATGAGGTGTGTTCAATAACTCCCGTCCGGATATTGTCTGGAAGTCATGTCGAAATAATACGACTGAGGTAAGAATGGTATGTGGCACTTATATAAGTGTACATTTCAAAACTACCTAGCAATATTGTCGTAATACTTACGATCGTTTAATATGCCACTAGAAATATATCATTAAGCTGGCGCAGTGTTGTTACAAACCTTTCGTCATACCATAGGTAAAAATCCGTTCAGGAAGTTTCGATATCCTATGGTCATTTAAATAATAGATCGATACAGCATCTATTTACATAGTGTCATAAATAACATTTTGTGTTTTATTGGTGTCGTTATTTCTTACGGTATTAATGATATAATATCAAACATCTTTACTTTTACAGTTCAAACAACCTAAATTTGTGTCCACACTAAAGTAATGCAGAATTTATGGGCTTTATACAAGTGTCGGGAAATCCGGGATTTTTGTATGAGAATAAAGAGGCGTCCATGAAGAGCATGTGCACAGGCTTCTCCGTGACGTCGCTGTCCGCCTCGAGTGGATTTTTTTAAGAAACCCTTTTAAACGAAACATACATAAAGACAGTTATTGTAAATCTCCCGACCAACTACGCATGGCCTAGCGTCAATCAAATAATCAGTTTATCTTTTTTAATATTAACGTTCATTTCAATATGCCCTTTTGCCTTTTATTATCGAACATTCAAATTGTAATCGCTCTGTACGATATGATGGTATCGTGGCAAGTACGATATGATAATTGCCACTAAATGGTAACATAGAAAGCTTTAATTCATAACTGTTCAGTAAATATTTTAGTGCCAATCACATGACACCTCAAGTGGTTTGTACGAGAAGCGTCAAATTTGTTGTTGATGGTTTTTAAAGCCGCACACCTTATTTGGCATAGTATATTTGAGTATAAATAAGAAACATAATTTGTTTATGCCAATTAGAATATATATGGTGGTTACAAGGTAGAAATCCGTCTTTTTTTGCGTTTTAAAACTTAAAAATAATCGCGTTTGTCGAAATGGACATACACGTCTAGAAATCCTAATGTCGGTTTTAAAAGCGGTACCGTTTGAACAATTATAAATTACTTGCAAACTAGGCTATAGATTTAATTGTATATATGCCAATTAGGGTATATATGGTGGTTACAGTGTAGAAATTCGTTTTTTTCGCTTTATTACTTAAAAATAATCGCGTCTGTCAAAACGGACGTATAAGTATAGAAATCCTACTGTCGGTTTTACAGTTAAAAAAATGACTTGCTAACTAGGCTGTAGATTTAATTTGATATATGCCAATTATAATACATCTGGTGGTTACAAGATAGAAAATCGTATTTTTCGCGCCTTAAACTTAAAAATAATCGCGTTTGTCGAAATGGACTTGGACGTATAGAAATCCTACTTGCGGTTTTAAAATTAAAAATGATGTATTACTTGCAAACTAGGCTATATATTTAATGACAATTTTGCACCTTTTCAAATTGCATTTATATGTATTGATTAACATGTATTTCATTTCAAGGTATGCGTCTCTAATGAAGTAACATTATAGCGCGTCATTAAATTAGAACGGTTGTCATTCTAACGTGTTTTCAGTACAAAGAGTAAATACTGTTGGAATATGATTGATGACATGGTGAAGACTTTAATGCATGAATTTATAACTTAAATTAAAAACATACGTATATATAATCTTAATCAAATTATGTGTATTTCGCTACTTATGCAGGAGCTCGGATCGACATTCCAAATCTACAAGTGTGAAATATGTTGCCGTATGAAATGGCGGGATAACATTTACTTTGGTATTGCGTGATCATTGTACAAAATCAGAGTCATAAGAAAATAATTTATAGCACTCTTTACGTTCGAAAATGTATTTACCAAGCTTCATTGTTCAATGTAATGTCACAAATTAAACTCAAGCATTTTAGCAACGTGAATCACCACAGTGATGATATAGTTCAACTGTATTTAAAATCGTGTATAAGAAATAATTTGGCAAACGATTTTGATTTAAACGGACATATTAAAATAGTTTTGAGCTTTGAGTACATTACGATTAAACAGCAGCAACAACAACAACAACATTTATTCAGCAGTAAAGCTTATACAAGCTCAAAGTCTACATCATATATGCATTTTGCAATTAATAAGTAATGGTAGAAGATAGAACTTGGACGATAATGTTATGAACTGGTTAACATGGTTAGTTATGAAGGGAATACATAATGGCATCTAATATTGCAACTGCACATCTTATAGTTACTAATTTACTTACAAGATATACGATTATAAGAATTTTCACAATTATTTGGAGAAATAAACATTTTTGCATACGAATGTGACATATGGATGTAACTGAAATAACAACAATGTTAAGAATCTTATTTACGTGGAATATTCTATATAAATTACTTTACAAGTTTAGGTAAATCACGTAATGCACAGTTTCATCATATTATCATACAACGCTTAGCTAGTAGAATATGCAAATGAACCTTACTTGATACTTATCTGCTGATATAACTAAAATCATCGGTGTCATGCTACCTTTTCGTTTTCACTGTTACCATCAATGGATTATTAGTGAGTATTACGGGCAAAAGCCCGCAAAGCGGGCGTTGACCGTTCATACATATGGGAATTTATACATAAAATTACATAAGAATACCACATATGGATACGTCTCAAAAAAATTGCCACGCGACATATATTTACGCGATGCTATTTATGAACTTGAACAAATCAAAAACACTTTGACATATGCTTAATCACATGTAAATACATACCTCAGAAAAAGTTATATCAATGACATCATAATTGTGTAGCGAATCGCACTAAATATTCTCGCATTATTTGTTTTTCTTCGCAACCGTTCCAGAATTAGGTCATTACTCAATTATCTCCTCTGAATGCTCTTCTTCAGTGGGTATAAGCCGAAGACTGCTTCACTACATATAGTAACAGTCTGCACCGAACACAATTTAGGAGAACATAACCCGTCTTTAATATTCGATTTCTGTCGAATTTATTTGCTTTGATCTTTTCGATATCTTATTGTTAGTATTATCCTGACAAATCACAAACGCTTGTTAAAAAAATATTTGTTTTAAATACTATAGTTGGCATCTCTATCCTTCAAGTATTCTCGCGGTATTTCAATAACGACACCCTACTGTTTATGTATCAGAATTTGTGACGCATTTTCCATTCGCTCTCAGAAAGAAGTTTTACGTTTGATCATGAGCAATATTCTGGTAAGTTGTCGTTGTTACCCACCAGAAACACATTTATTCACAAATTTTTAAGATATTCAGATTTAACTTTTTAGTCTTTTAGCCTAAATTTTTAAAGTATTCTCACCTCGTCTGCTCGCACTTTACCGATATCCCAAAAGGTTACATATCACTATTAATAGTTTAGGCCTAAAACCACAAAATCCGATACCGTTGGAATTTTCGTACCACAATCTTACGTAAAAAATCTTCCAGATTCGAAATCAACAAAAAACAAGACATTTATAAATTGTCTGCATTATTGATCAAATTTTAAGATATTTGTTGGTTTTCCGTTTTTAGAAGCTGTTCTGCCAAGGCAAGAGCTGGGCATTATACAAGCCATTATATCCAGCAAAACTGACAGTTTTGGTTTACAGAAATCAACAAAGGAGGGATTCCCGAACTATCAAAATTTCCAAGCTATACACACAGTTATTATCTGTGGTGATCTTTATTGGTTCTGTTTGTTTACTTGGATGGAACATGTGTGAACTTTTATAGAACTTTGAAAAGTCTATATATGTCTATCTATAAACAAAAATCAGCTATGGTATAATAAGATCAGATTTGCAAACAATGTCAAAGGGTTGTTAAATTAACAATTTGAAGGCAATTATGCTGAAAAAATATGAGAAGTTTCCATGCACATTTTGTCTGTATATCGACAAGTGTCTGCCGATTATTGTCAAACTAGTAATACAAAATTTACCACAAGTATGTAAAAGCACTAAGTACCAGTGGTCATTTATAGTAAGATAGTGTAATTCTAAACAGTAGCAAATAGCTTGTTTAGTAAATGCATAATGCAATTAATATGATTTCCGTTCTATTGTGTAATTAATAAATTGGTTGTTACTTGCTAATCCATGATAAATGTTTTATGGCTAGCGCAAAACCAGCAATGTTAATTTTGTAAAAGGTAATACAATAACACCACTTTGTAATTTCATATACGTAAATATTCTTGAAATGTAGGTTGATGAGTTTTACTTATTTTGTAACTATTATTTTATGTGCAAATAAATGATGTGAAGTGTTTTGTATATCCACACAATACCACATATCTTTTTATATATGTACTGTATTATGTGTTATTTGAATGTTTAAATAAAAAAAATATGGATGATATAACATGATGCATTCTAATATTTGTATTCAAATTGTAACTGTAGAGCTAAGTGTATGCAGTTTAGACTGTGATTTTAGAATTGCTACAAAATGGCTAGTTTTTTAGTGGCAACACAATTTTAACTATTCAACAATAGTTTGCGAAAGAAAACTAGGAACCTGCAAGATACCTGTATTTATTAAATATTTTAATTGCGAAACAAGTATGTTGTTATACTGTTACACATAATTATACATTGATAGTAAATAAGAAGACAATTAATGGTGTTAACGTTTCCCAACAGTAGAAATCATTCTTCTGATGAAGTCAGTGGTATACAGACGAAAGCTCCAGGTATGGCTTTCAATACGTAGTGTGAGTTATTTGGCAGTCTAAAACTTATTGGATTAAAAAAAATCCTGTCAAATTTGTCAATCAAAATTGATTTGACACATCACATGTACTGTATACTAAATGCAACTGCTTTAGCAAGCTGTCAAGTTGAATTGAGACATTTGATGAAACAAACTGGTTCCTAGGTAGGACCAGTACTTAGTGTCTATATGACGTACCGTGACGTCGAAAGTCTACAAGACCTACTAGGTAGAACGAGAAATGTACTTCGACGTACAGTTTTCAACGACCCTTGAGTGTTAGTCAATCAGAAGACACCTTACATCTGTTGCTTTTAGAGATATTTGACATTGAACATAAGTATTATTTATACCAAATTATGCGACTATCGACCGCTTACTCATAGATATTGTGCGTATTTATTAAACATTATTATTATTATAATTTATACCAAATTATGCGACTATCGACCGCTAACTCATAGATATTGTGCGTATTTATTGACCTGGCGTGGCGGAATTAACCTCTGACTTATGCAAGTTATGGTTATCACAAAATACGACCAACGGAGAGGTTATAATACATTATTTATCCCGTTAATGCTTGGTAACTGTTTGGTTACCGTTGGGAATTTCCTACACAGTAATGCACTGGACGGTCGTGATACTCCGCCCCGCATGATCAATAAATACTCACAATATGCTGAATAATTTTAATGTTAAAAAGGTAACAATTGAATCTTCTTCAAATTTGTATATAATCTATTTCATGCATTAAATACTTGAAACTTCTATGTGTTGTTTTTTTGCCATTCTGATATTTTTATTCATTTTGTCCTCAATTAACAAAAGAGATTTTAAACATTTATTGTGAATAAATCTGAAGGAAAAGCGGCTCAAGAGACTAGTGTTTTGATTGGCTGTTCAAAAAATGTGTACGTCGAAGTACAAACATGTATGTCGAAGTGCAAATTGTACTTGGACGTACAAATATATACTTCGAAGTGTATTTTATATTTATGTCGACGTACAATTATTGTACTTTGACGTACATTTCTCTTTTTAACTTGTAGGTCTTCTTGACTTTCAACCCAAATGGTACGCCATAGTATGTCTTTAGGGTTATCTAAAGAATGCTCCCACTTAAGAGATCAATACAGAGACCTCCCAGTGACTAAGCCAGTTAGCAGACACCCCATCCACTATACCACAGACACCGAACCAGCTATAAATTCCGGTGGCTAGAAAACAACAAAATATAAGATGCTAGATCTTTAAGCTTGGAACATGTAACTTGTTTTAAGATTGATTTTTTGTTGATGCATTACTTAATTATTGCAACAATTATTATATTTTGAACACAATCATGTCAATATATTTATTAAAAATACATAGTTATCAAAAAAAACTTAAAAAGCTTTTGCCCGTAAATTAGGTAGCACCTATAATCATATTATTTTTAGTAATACAATGGTTTATTATATATTACGATTTGAATTAATAAAGATGGCAAAACAGATCGAACCCGCGAACCGGATATAAACCAGTGACCTAAGAATAACAGTTTCTCATAACCACTACAGTCCTTTGCTCTTCCAAATGAGCTATCGCGGGATATTTAGGTCAAACATAACCTGATTTTTTCTCAATATAACACATATAACTTAACTGCGATGACAATATTACTCAGAGCAAAGTGACATGTTTAAGTCTTCAATTTAACGATAAATGGAGTATAATAGTTTAGTAGTTGTACAGCCCTTTATATCAAACGTTTTGAAGCCATACAGATGGCAAAATAGATTGATCCCGCGAACCGGATTCGAACCAGTGACCTAAGGATATCAGTTTATCATAACCACTACAGTCCTCCGCTCTACCATCTGAGCTATCGCGGGATACCTATAGGAAATACAACTTAATTTATGTACGTATACAACAATATTGTTAAGAGAATATATTGAGCAAGCAGTTGCATATACATTGTATAACAAAATTCACAAGCCTAATCAACAATACTCATGTGGTCTATGTGCTGTAGCATAGATGACACAATATGCACATTAATCTTAATTGATATAGACCCGCTGACATAACGATATTGGTGAATTTGATGAAGCATTCACACGATTACCATACACTTTTTTTAATTACGGTTTAGCAATTTAAGGTGATATTACATCATACATTTTAAGAAATAAATATTGCAAAAGTATCGATCATGTGATCCATTTTGAACCAGTAACCCCATGATTACATGTGTTCATAACCACTAGAGCAATCCACTCTACCAGCTCAGCTATCGAAGGATACTGATAACAGCATTTTTGTTTGTTGGTAAACAAACAATACAATTAAGAGAAGTGAATGAGCATGCAGCTGCATTTTGATTTTATACTATTAACTTTCATTTTGTATTATTACAAATGTATGTAACTATTCCAACGCATTATAGGTCGCACAAGTTGCATTGCTGTCCATTTTAATCTCAACAGTGAAAACAATGCACAGACTTTCAATCCCCTGAGTTATAAGTCGTTGATTTTTGAAGCCGCTAAATAAGATAATTAAACGATTCCTGCACAATATTTATGGAATTGTATACGAATAAGAACTTCATTTAACAAAATATCAACGCAAGCCGTAATTCAGATTTCAATCGTTTAATTATAACGTCGAACAAAATGTATGTTCATTGGTTACTGGTTGTTTCTTACAAATTCAAATGCTGCTTGGAGCAATGGTTTGTAGTTCGTTAGCATTCAATTTGGAAAATATGATAAACATACAGGTCATCAAGCATGTTCATGAATTGAGAACGGAAACCACTATGCGTGCAAGTACCGACTGATAAAACACGCTCATACAAAAAAGAGAAAGTGCAAAAGCACGTTCAGTCGATTCAACAACACTTCTTTTTGCCTGAATATAGCCTATAATAACACAGTTCCAATCGAATAATTCTGTATAGTGTTATATGTACATCTTGAGAAATTATCCTTATTGACAAATTGTGAATACTATATCAAATGTTTCATAACAAAACTACGTGATTTTCAAAATAAACAAAATTCAGATGTTTTTTTCGATTCATATATTCGGTGGCCATCTGAGATGACGGTATACATTACACCGTTTCAACACCTTTTGGAACGAATTCTGAATGAATTTCAGGAAAGGCATCAACATAGCTTGCCACAACTTGTCGATAAAGAACTGATATTCAAATACATCATATTCAACCGAAATTAAATTGTGTTTTCCTAATTTGAATGGTATAGCCTACTGTTCCAAGTTCGCCTTTGTTCATATGTATTTAAGGAAAATACTTATGTTTTAATAAACCAGTTTTTATATTTAATGTCGTCAATGGTACAAATGTCTTTCCTTAAGTTTTCCTCGGTGAGAACTTATATAGAGTAATAACTACAATGAAAGACAAATTCAATAATAGTTAAATTTTTATTGTCCTTGTCACACAGCAAAATTAATTCAAATAGTATCATTATCGAATTTCCAATTCGAACAATAATTATTGTAAATCAAATAGATAATTTGATCATACTTACAATTTCATTTAAGACAATTTTAAGTCACATGTAATAATTCATAGAATATTCATTCAAAAGCATTCAAAGCATAATACAAGCATTTTACAATATGTTAATAACAATTCAAGCTGAAAACAAATATTAAATATGTAAATAAACAATTAATTTTATAATTGCAAAGCACTATACAATCAATACACAAAGCAAATTAATAAGCATTACCAAATTATCAATTCTCTTATCTCACAATGACCTATTATATAAAATGAGTTTCATTAAACTACTTTATTTGGGAGGGTGGGACTCGTAAGTTCTTTTTTTTTAACGCTGTGTGTTCCACTCTTACAAAAACAAGTATGAACTATTTTTCGAAAACCCGTGCGCTCGAGTTAGCAATTCGACCAATCATAAAAAAGTTGAAAGTGAGCATCGCTCAACCCTATTTTTAGAAAGATATAGTGAGAACTTGTAAACAGAATTAACTTGCGTTATAAATTAAACATTTTAATTCAAGATTAAAATTAGCCAATTTCTTTCCTTAAGTTTTCCTCGGTGAGAATTTATATAGAGTAATAACTACAATGAAAGACAAATTCAATTATAGTTAAATTTTTATTGTCCTTGTAACACAGCGATATTAATTCAAATATTATTATTATCGAATTTCCAATTCGAACAAGAATTAATGTAAATCAAATAGATAATTTGATCATACATACAATTTCATTTAAGACAATTATAAGTCACATGTAATAATTCATAGAATTTTCATGCAAAAGCCAACATAATGCCAAACACACACAAACAAACAATACAATAAAAGCAACACACTCAAACAATAGCACATAATTACTTATAATAAGCGTGTCCATTCAATTACTGAAATAATATAAAGCGTGCAAACTAAAGCAGCAATGACAGACAACCTATAGAACTGATCATATATAAACATCTAACGACAACATGCATTTTCTTACCTACTGTCTTTACATGACTGCACAATGAATCAGTCTATTCTGATTTCTGTGAACAAATTTAAAATTATTTACATATATACACTATTCAACACATGTTTTATATATGTCCAGATATGAATTCAGCAATTTCAACTTTATCTTCTAAATACATATGCAGATATTTCTTATAAGCGTCTGAAGACCAGTCACCTAAAAGCTGAATTTTATCAGCGGATACATTTAATCTGAATGCAAAGGAAGCCATGCCCCTTCTTAAAGAGTGAGTAAAATAAGAATTGGGATCTACATCACATTTTGATAAAATTTCACGCAGCTTTTTTAAATAAATGTTATATGTGACTGGTTTTCCTGACTGCAATACAAATAGAGGAGATCAAGGTCCAGCAGGAATTTTACTTATCATATCCTTAAATGCTGCCACGGGACATAATGTTGAATTGTTAACAACTACTAATGGACTGGTTAATACACGTTGTCCAAATTGTATAGTTTTAGTCCATTTCATTTTAACCAATAACTTATGCTGCTCAATAGACACATCACCCCTCAATAAGAATTTAGGATCTTTTAGGTCTTGTAATGTTGTTAGGACTCAATTAGATTTTCGAGCTAATAAAAAAAAGCGAAATGAAGTAAACACCAGAAAACTGACGAGTTTATGTCAGAATTATCTAGTACCGCATACATTTTTAGCAAAAGTTCTGGAGATATGGGTAAAGCTTGTTTAACTTGATGACATAGCATTCTAGAAACGCCTTAAAAGGTTAGATTAAATTCATTTTTTTTAACGCTATGTGTTCCACTCTTACAAAAACAAGTATGAACTATTTTTCGCAAACCCGTGCGCTCGAGTTAGCAATTCGACCAATCATAAAAAAGTTGAAAGTGAACATCGCTCAACCCTATTTTTAGAAAGATATAGTGAGAACTTGTAAACGGAATTAACTTGCGTCATAAATTAAACATTTTAATTCAAGATTAAAATTAGCCCATGTTGTTGATATCGACCGATATCGAGTAACTCGTACAAATATGCTTCGGAGGTATACTTTATGAAGGCCATCCTTTATTGAATATCATATTGGAGATTCGTGACATCTCCTATATAACATTCTGCGCATAAGTGTGATTTTGTATCGTATGCTTTACTCATAATTGATATTTTTAAACCCGCGAAAATATCACTCATGTGTGTGTACAAAATAGACAAAAAGAATGTTCACGATACGATCTATTATATACAACGCCTTACTGAGAAGGGATTATAATGCGAACACGTGTATTCGCGTCTGAAACAGTTGTAAAATCTATTTAAAGTACAACGTTTAATTACTAGTTCGTGCTCTTTTAATGTGTATTGTTATAAGGCATGTTTATGATACATTTTCATGTGATTCTTATAAAATTCAACAATAATCTGTAAAAGGCTATTAATGCGTACTCTAATAAGCGGGTAAACATGACTCGAGACATGGGTCATGGTGAGAAGCGCCCAAAATGACACACGAAAATAAATAGATATTATTGTAACACTTAATTAAAATTATATATTTAATGATTCGTTTGAGATACATACAGCCACCCATCACCAATATATTTTATAATGAAACTTGTATCCAAATTTTATGTAACAACATGCAACATTTGATACTAACTATGACTCCAAGTCCTATTGTAATCCAAAGGTTTTATATCAACGCATGCATTTTTCTTTGCACGCTGAACGATAAAATGCATCCCCAGTGTTCTTTTTAGGATTGAATATCGTATTATTTTGAAAGAAACACGTCCGTGTGATATAAAAACCATAATCAGCAGAACATATGTAAACTAATCTTCCTGTGAACGGACCGGCTGCCTTGACAATATTACTCAGAGCAAAGTGACATTTTTAAGTCTTCAATTTAACGATCAATGGAGTATAAAAGTTTAGTAGTTGCACGTCCCTTTATATCAAACGTTTTGAAGTCATACAGAGGGCAAAAAAGATCGATCCCGCGAACCGGATTCGAACCAGTGACCTAAGGATATCAGTTTATCATAACCACTACAGTCCTCCGCTCTACCATCTGAGCTATCGCGGGATACTTATAGGAAATACAACTTTATTTATGTACGTATACAAAAATATTATTAAGATAATATATTGAGCAAGAAGTTGCATATACATTGTATAACATAATGCACAAGCCTAATCAACAATACTCATGTGGTTTATGTGCTGTAACATAGATGGCACAATATGCACATTAATCTTAATTGATATAGACCCGCTGACATAACGATATTGGTGAATTTGATGAAGCATTTACACGATTACCATACACTTTTTTTAATTACGGTTTAGCAATTTTAGGTGATATTACATCATACATTTTAATAAATAAATATTGCTAAAATATCGATCATGTGATCCATTTTGAACCAGTAACCTCATGATTACATGTGTTCATAACCACTAGAGCAATCCACTCTACCAGCTCAGCTATCGAAGGATACTGATAACAGCATTATTGTTTGTTGGTAAACAAACAATACAATTAAGAGAAGTGAATGAGCATGCAGTTGCATTTTGATTTTATACTATTAACTTTCATTTTGTATTATTACAAATGTATGTACTATTCCAACGCATTATAGGTCGCACAAGTTGCATTGCTGTCCATTTTAATCTCAACAATGAAAACAATGCACAGACTTTCAATCCCCTGAATTATAAGTCGTTGATTTTTGAAGCCGCTAAATAAGATAATTAAACGATTCCTGCACAATATTTATGGAATTGAATAAGAATAAGGACTTTATTTAACAAAATATCAACGCAAGCCGTAATTCAGATTTCAATCGTTTAATTATAACGTCGAACAAAATGTACGTTCATTGGTTACTGGTTGTTTCTTACAAATTCAAATGCTGCTTGGAGTAATGGTTTGTAGTTCGTTAGCATTCAATTCGGAAAATATGATAAACATACAGGTCATCAAGCATGTTCATGAATTGAGAACGGAAACCACTATGCGTGCAAGTACCGACTGATGAAACACGCTCATACAAAAAAGAGAAAGTGCAAATGCACGTTCAGTCGATTCAACAACACTTCTTTTTGCCTGAATATAGCCTATAATAACACAGTTCCAATCGAATAATTCTGTATAGTGTTATATGTACATCTTGTGAAATTACCCTTATTGACAAATTGTAAATACTATATCAAATGTGTCATAACACTACGTGATTTTCAAAATAAACAAAATTCAGATGTTTTTTTCGATTCATATATTCGGTGGCCATCTGAGATGACGGTATACATTACACCGTTTCAACACATTTTAGAACGAATTCTGAATGAATTTCAGGAAAGGCGTCAATATAGCTTGCCACAACTTGTCGATAAAGAACTGATATTCAAATACATCATATTCAACCGAAATGAAATCGTGTTTTCCTAATTTGAATGGCATAGCCTACTGTTCCAAGTTCGACTATGTTCATATGTATTTAAGGAAAATACTTATGTTTTAATAAACCAGTTTTTATATTTAATGTCGTCAATGGTACACATGTTGTTGATATCGACCGATATCGAGTAACTCGTACAAATATGCTTCGGAGGTATACTTTATGAAGGCCATCCTTTATTGAATATCATATTGGAGGTTCGTGACATCTCCTATATAACATTCTGCGCATAAGTGTGATCTTGTATCGTCTGCTTTACTCACATTTGATATTTTTAAACCCGCGAAAATATCACTCATGTGTGTTGTACAAAATAAACAAAAAGAATGTTCACGATACGATCTATTATATACAACGCCTTACTGAGAAGGGATTTTAATGCGAACACGTGTATTCGCGTCTGAAACAAGTGTAAAATCTATTTAAAGTACAACGTTTAATTACTAGTTCGTGCTCTTTGAATGTGTATTGTTATAAGGCATGTTTATGATACATTTTCATGTGATTCTTATAAAATTCAACAACAATCTGTAAAAGGCTATTTATGCGTACTCTAATAAGCGGGTAAACATGACTTGAGACATGGGTCATGGTGAGAAGCGCCCAAAATGACACACGGAAATAAATAGATATTATTGTAACACTTAATTAAAATTATATATTTAATGATTGGTTTGAGATACATACAGCCACCCATCACCAATATATTTTATAATGAAACTTGTATCCAAATTTTATGTAACAACATGCAACATTTGATACTAACTATGACTCCAAGTCCTATTGTAATCCAAAGGTTTTATATCAACGCATGCATTTTTCTTTGCACGCTGAACGATAAAATGCATCCCCAGTGTTCTTTTTAGGATTGAATATCGGATTATTTTGAAAGAAACAAGTCCGTGTGATATAACAACCATAATCAGCAGAACATATGTAAACTAATCTTCCTGGGAACGGACCGTCTGCCATGACAATATTACTCAGAGCAAAGTGACAAGTTTAAGTCTTCAATTTAACGATAAATGGAGTATAATAGTTTAGTAGTTGTACAGCCCTTTATTTCAAACGTTTTGAAGTCATACAAATGGCAAAAAAGATCGATCCCGCGAACCGGATTCGAACCAGTGACCTAAGGATATCAGTTTATCATAACCACTACAGTCCTCCGCTCTACCATCTGAGCTATCGCGGGATACTAATAGGAAATACAACTTAATTTATGTGCGTATACAACAATATTATTAAGAGAATATATTGAGCAAGCAGTTGCATATACAATGTATAACATAATGCACAAGCCTAATCAACAATACTCATGTGGTCTATGTGCTGTAACATAGATGGCACAATATGCACACTAATCTTAATTGATATAGACCCGCTGACATAACGATATTGGTGAATTTGATGAAGCATTTACACGATTACCATACACTTTTTTTAATTACGGTTTAGCAATTTAAGGTGATATTACATCATACATTTTAATAAATAATTATTGCAAAAATATCAATCATGTGATCCATTTTGAACCAGTAACCTCATGATTACATGTGTTCATAACCACTAGAGTAATCCACTCTACCAGCTCAGCTATCGAAGGATACTGATAACAGCATTATTGTTTGTTGGTAAACAAACAATACAATTAAGAGAAGTAAATGGGCATGCAGTTACATTTTGATTTTATACTATTAACTTTCATTTTGTATTATTACAAATGTATGTACTATTCCAACGCATTATAGGTCGCACAAGTTGCATTGCTGTCCATTTTAATCTCAACAGTGAAAACAATGCACAGACTTTCAATCCCCTGAATTATAAGTCGTTGATTTTTGAAGCCGCTAAATAAGATAATTAAACGATTCCTGCACAATATTTATGGAATTGTATACGAATAAGAACTTCATTTAACAAAATATCAACGCAAGCCGTAATTCAGATTTCAATCGTTTAATTATAACGTCGAACTAAATGTATGTTCATTGGTTACTGGTTGTTTCTTACAAATTCAAATGCTGCTTGGAGTAATGGTTTGTAGTTCGTTAGCATTCAATTCGGAAAATATGATAAACATACAGGTCATCAAGCATGTTCATGAATTGAGAACGGAAACCACTATGCGTGCAAGTACCGACTGATAAAACACGCTCATACAAAAAAGAGAAAGTGCAAAAGCACGTTCAGTCGATTCAACAACACTTCTTTTTGCCTGAATATAGCCTATAATAACACAGTTCCAATCGAATAATTCTGTATAGTGTTATATAGAGGATATTTGTTGGATTCGGTGGATTATCGATTTTAATTCACGAGTGATCACAGAAAATAATATTTTCACGAGTGGTGCAGCCACGAGTGAAAATATATATTTTCTATGATCACGAGTTAATTAAAATCGATATTCCACCGAATCCAACAAATTTTCTTTTTATTTTATGCTTTTTTTTCAAAGTTAATATACATTGTTTAAGAGTTTAACTGAAGATTCTCGCTGGGATAATGACGTAATTTCGTCAAAAAATGACGTCATTTCACAGTAAACAGTGAAAATTATCGATAATTTTCACTGATAATTTTCACTGTTTGAAACAGTGAAATTATCAGTTTTAATTCACTGATATTTCTCTATAAACCACCGGAAAGCATAAAATAAATGTACATCTTGTGAAATTATCATTATTGACAAATTGTAAATACTATATCAAATGTGTCATAACACTACGTGATTTTCAAAATAAACAAAATTCAGATGTTTTTTTCGATTCATATATTCGGTGGCCATCTGAGATGACGGTATACATTACACCGTTTCAACACATTTCGGAACGAATTCTGAATGAATTTCAGGAAAGGCATCAACATAGCTTGCCACAACTTGTTGATAAAGAACTGATATTCAAATACACCATATTCAACCGAAATGAAATCGTGTTTTCCTAATTTGAATGGCATAGCCTACTGTTCCAAGTTCGCCTTTGTTCATATGTATTTAAGGAAAATACTTATGTTTTAATAAACCAGTTTTTATATTTAATGTCGTCAATGGTACACATGTTGTTGATATCGACCGATATCGAGTAACTCGTACAAATATGCTTCGGAGGTATACTTTATGAAGGCCATCCTTTATTGAATATCATATTGGAGATTTGTGACATCTCCTATATAACATTCTGCGCATAAGTGTGATCTTGTATCGTCTGCTTTACTCACATTTGATATTGTAAACCCGCGAAAATATCACTCATGTGTGTTGTACAAAATAGACAAAAAGAATTTTCCCGATACGATCTATTATATACAACGCCTTACTGAGAAGAGATTATAATGTGAACACGTGTAATCGCGTCTGAAACAGTTGTAAAATCTATTTAAAGTACAACGTTTTATTACTAGTTCGCGCTCTTTGAATGTGTATTGTTATAAGGCATGTTTATGATACATTTTCATGTGATTCTTATAAAATTCAACAACAATCTGTAAAAGGCTATTTATGCGTACTCTAATAAGCGGGTAAACATGACTTGAGACATGGGTCATGGTGAGAAGCGCCCAAAATGACACACGGAAATAAATAGATATTATTGTAACACTTAATTAAAATTATATATTTAATGATTCGTTTGAGATACATACAGCCACCCATCACCAATATATTTTATAATGAAATTTGTATCCAAATTTTATGTAACAACATGCAACATTTGATACTAACTATGACTCCAAGTCCTATTGTAATCCAAAGGTTTTATATCAACGCATGCATTTTTCTTTGCACGCTGAACGATAAAATATTTATATATATAGCATAAGCTTCAATTCTAGTCTAGTTTGCATTTCGGTCAGCATAATCTATTAGAAGTAAAGGGAAGTACATATAAATATTAAAATACATGAACTACGTTCAATTAGACAACAATTATATTCCGTATACATACATGCGTTACATGATAAAATGGCATCTTTGATATGTTGTTAAGACTTCTAACTTAAATCCATTACCTTTATCTGCAATATGTATAATATTGCATTGGTTTATGAAATTGTGTCAGTTAGGAGGGATTTGCTGATACATGCATCTACAACCACGAATCGTAATGGAATGTGAAAGTATATTCCTCATGTAAATATATAACAATTTAGTAACTAATTTCAATCCTGAGTAATTAATGTTAATTTACAATTATGGCAGTTGCGATAAATGCTTATAAAGTGTAATAGTGGATCTTTAAATCTATTGAAATCAGCCTGATATTCGGCGGCTGATATTTTTAAACTAAGTAAATACGTTGTGCATATAACATTAAATTATCGCAATATTTAACAAACTCATTAATACGACGGAATAATTTAACATTAAATTAGCAAGTTATCTTTTTGTTGAACTATTATACTGTAGTATTTACTTCAGTGAATGTAAAGAGCAATTAATGTCAATTGCGGAAAATTCCCTTGTTTGTTATATACATAAAATTTGATATGTTTTGAAAAAGTAATGCTTTCGCACATAGAATTTGTCTTTTGTTAAATAATGTGTTGATGTTCTTATTGGGTTGTCGGATATATTGTTTTTAGTGTTTTTAGTGTATATGAAATTAATAGCTCGCATTAAATAAATGAATATGGGTAGTTGCGTACATTGCCCTAAAGTGACGACTCTGAATGTTTGTTCCTTTTTTACAAACTTGACATTGTATTGTTTGTATGTGTGTTATAGTAACGCGATGTATGTGAAAGTGAATACATTAATACTATTCCCCCATGCAACTTAGCCACTAGTTTAAACATCAATATGTATTATACGTTCAATAAATACATGCCTTGTCGTATGGTATCACTCACAATATACATGTCAGGTGTTTGTTTGATGTTTTATTTTAGTTCATTAATGCACAATATGTCGCCCTTTACAAAGACAAGCGAGTATCTTCATAAAACACATACAAAGCCCCATGTCTTTGATAAGCACAATAGAAAATAATTATATAATATTTGTGTTTCCCTCAAATCCCTTACATTTATACACCACCAATTGTTTAGTTATTTTCTGTTAATTACGAAACACGCAGTTGCATGTTGCATACGTGAGAACAAATAAACTATGGTTCAGCAAATTGCAGATCTAAGTGTTCTTTAATAATAAATACTGTGCGAATTCGTGCACAAACAGTTTTGTAATTATTGCACATTCGTGCACTATAAAGATAATCAAACCTTAGAAACATTTCCAACGCATAAACACTTACAGCACTCGCATGTATTACGACCATTTAAGTAATTAAATCCACACAAACAATTCGAGCCGGTTATTATAGTAACTCTTGTATATGTTGAAAGTGGTCAACGCAATTTGAACTTAATATACAGGCTATGCTGCTGGACACGACAATGGACAATAGTTACACATCGATTAGAACAAAACAACACCTTTTATCACAAGCTATACCGCATTTTTTAAATATGTCTAATTTGCTAGAACACAAAAATTGCATTCTTACTCAATGGTATCGATTCCAATTAGGCGAATAATAGTTTTACATTTTATAACACGTATGTCGATTCTAGAACAACATGTATATTAGGTGTGTTCCAATGCATCTTGAAATATTCATTGTTTAAAAATAATTTGTTCTTAAATAAGAAGCGTTGTATGATTTATTTATTATTAGCGTGTTTTGAAAAATTATTTTAGATATAATCGTTTTTGTATGTTGGATTAATTGTGTTTTGCAATTAAATTTACGAGTGTTATTTTCTGATCAAAGATAACTAAAAACCACTCTAGTAATAACACCGGAATAAATAAGCGCATGTTTAGGATATCGCTATTGTATCAATTCCAATAACTTGTATATATTAAACACGTCTATTGATTCTATCTTAACTGCTTAGAGGCGGCTTTACATTCCTCAAAGACTAAATTCAATATTTCTTTTTAATTTTGCATCAATGGTCAAATGACACATTTAAATTGTATTATGTAAACTTGTTCGAGCTAATCTGGACGTTTTGGTGAAATGTTGACTTGCATGTGATTTTATAAAAGAGAAACTACGCAAATAACTAACGCATGGCGATTTAGATACAGTTTTAGTGGTCATGTCTTTGAAGCATTTCGTATGGTTATTGTATAATTATTTTTTAATTTGAGTTGCAATGCTATGATGTTAAATCTTATTTACACTTAAATGTATCATGAATATATCTACGCTAAGTGTGAGGTTGAGCGCTCTAAAACCGGTTTAAACCCCCAATTCTTTGCATTGACCGTTCCAAGACGGTGATCCCAGCTTTGTTATTGTATGTGTTATGTATGTTGTTTTGTATTGTGCTGTTTAGTTCTGTTTTGTACTGGTTTGGCAATTTGTCACTTGCCTTAAATAAAGGACCAACTAAGTATATATAATGAGAATTTAATACTGCTCCAGCAGCTGGAGTTGCACTTCTTTATATTATATTTATGTTGATTGAGTTGATATGTTATGTTCAAAAACAAATCATTATTATTAATATTAGTTCATCTTATTCCAAACTTATATTACTATTGAGTACTGAAAATACGTTAAGGTGACAGCCGCTCAAATTTCGTGACGCGCGTTAATTGTACTTCATCAAAAACCAACATCAGCAAAATGGACGCGTCCTGTAAATTCAATACCACTTGAATTGTCATGTGAATGACAACATATCGACTATTCAACTATGTATTGCAGCTTCCCATTGTGTGCCATTAAGTTACAATTATCATATCGTACTTGACACCATTCCGTATCGAACAACGGAATTGAAATTCGAATTTTCGATTATCAGTGGCATCTTTTAATGAATGCTGATATCAATTACGAGCAACTGATTATTGTATTGACCCCTTAACAAAACATAGTGTCAGGAGATTCACATTCAGTTTCTCCATGTATGCTTCGTTCAAAGGGGGTATTTTCAACACAAAATCCACTCAAGGCGGAATGCTCTTCATTGACGACTTTTTATTCTCATTAAATTTATCTCGGTTTTTCCAGACACCGTTTTTATTGTATAATTACATCAATTTTGTATTAATTGAGTTTTGAAAATTTCGGCAGTTAGAACTGTACATTGCAAGGAGGAACGATGTTGTATCTTGAATTACGTCAGACATAACGATACAAATAAAACACAAAATCTTATATCAAACACGTTTTAATGAGATGGTTAATGTATCGAATACATTTGGATTAAACTTATCATTATATGTCGAAATTTTCCTAATGGATTTTTACTGAAGGTATGACTACAAGTTTGTTACACTTTACCAGCGTCATTGTATTCTTTGATGAATATATGTAATTGTGTTTGTTAAAACAAACATAGTGTTCGGTAATTTTGAAATGTATAATTATATTAGTAGCAAATTACCTTTGTGCCCTTAGTCGTATTAATTCCAGGTTACTTCTAGACACTATTTCTACGGAATTGATTGAAATTATCTCATGAAGCTTGCCACCTTAAACAAATTTAATTTTAAAATCGATAGTAGTTTAACCCGATTCTGCACTCAGATTTGCATATCGGTCATTGTATTGTCCAGACCTCCTTCAAAAATAAATTATTGTATTTACATTTTAACATAAAATAAAATTATATAACAAATCAAGAAAATTACTTACTCTATACTCTTCTACAGTGTATTTATTGTGAACATATTAAATGGCATTTACCTCATCTTATATATTAATATTCTTCCATTGAGCATAGTATCAACAATTAATTAACAACTATTAGCGGCTCGTTATCCTTTCGGACCTAATGCGGACGTATTACTATGGTACATAACGACCGGTATGTTCCTCATGTGAGTTAATGTTGTAAAAGTAAGTCCTCGCTCTATATAAAAAAACTGTTAAAACGTTGATATACGTAGATATCTTATGTTTGATAGCAACCAGTTATTGATTTGTATTAACCTCGGTTAACGTGTAAAATAATATATGCCAGAACATATCGTGTTCGTAGGAAAAGCAAAAACTTGTTCTAATGAATATTTACGAAGAACGTAGAAATCTTGTGTTTTAAGACTACCTGTTATTGAATACAATTTTCAACATTGCAGTGACATTGTTAAACAACACATACCAGAAAATGTCGTTTGTGCAGGAAAAGCACACAACATTGAAAAAAAGCATGACTTTGTATGCAAACTGATACTCGTTTGGATAGAGTATGCATCCGATATCAACTGACATTATTTTTTTACCATTGAATTTATTGTCTTCACAGGACACTGCACCAATTTCTTTATATTATCGAACAGTTATTTTACCAACCGTTTGCTGTTAAAATTGCAATAATTGATGTACCATGAATTCTGGCCGAATAAAATTTCTGGAAAACATGAAATGTATCATAAAGTACACGTGTGTATTATACTAGTATAAATGCTTGTGTATCCGACCGATCCAGCATTGCTGTGCATGTATTTGGTCTGTAATGTCAAATATTAAGTGGAGTGAATTAATTTTTCTGCGTTATATTTTGTTCAGTAAACGCATGGTGATCATGTTAATACTAAATTTGAAGACCTTATACCTTAATACCGTTATACTTTTCTTAATATTTTACGGAAAAGAAATTTCATATACGCCTCCTATATAGTATTCAGACAGTTTGTATGGTTATGCCCATCATGCCATTATACATATGACATATAATAAGACGCTTAAATGTAAATACAGTATGTGCAGCCTTACATCACGTGTTGGTTAATACAAAGCCACCACGAGACTCACCGTGTTGAAAACATCGTCAGTCAACCTATAATAATTGCGTAACTTTAAAAGCATTATGCCTTTCGTGTTATTTCTTATCTCGTCCAAGACTCTAGTCGCCTTAATTCAGAGTACAGGCTAATGATATAAAACGATATAAACGGAATTAATAGATGTGTGATTAAATGAAACTTCAGGGATCCTCAGAGTTTCCGTCAAATAAATGCAAATTGAATCGTCTGTTCCAATACTATAATTGATACTGTGGGCGAAACCGATTTTGTCCAGTACAAGAAGGTGAAGCAATTAAAGACTTAGAGACAGGCATGTTTAGTCTATGATGGCGTGTCTGATTATATGTTTTACTATTAAAGGTCTGTTCGTGTTACATTAACTGCTCACCTTTTTAAGCGACTTATTAAAGTATGACACACCGTATACTACGCAGATGCAAACCATTAAAATCGCATTGGGTCTACATGGGTGTTACCAATATGCGCCAGTTATGCGACCAACGCAGCAACAGACCAGCCTGCACATTTGCGCAGTATATTGAAGAGTTACCCTTTCCTCTTTTACATCGTGCAAGACTGCCTGGTCTTATACTTGCACAACAATGTGTTCTACTTGTCTCAAGTGTATTGTGGGAATCAGTTGAACTAGTTTGCAGTGCGCACAGGTCTTCTACACTTTTACGATGTACTTGAATTATCATATTCATCTGCAGTAGGGACAATTTACTTTAATCAATGATTTACTTCATTGAACACGTGGAATAAATACGCCGAATGCTAACAGGTGTTTTATCACTTAAATTTGATTCTTATTGGTATATGAACACCGACCAATTAAAGCAAGTATTTTATGGTTATCAGAAGCATAGAATCATTAACATCTCTGACAAAAGGATTGTCGTTTAAAATAAGAACCTTATAATCAGCCGTTTTGCGAATACATTTGCAAATAAGTACTTTAAACAATTCATGACCATGTGCTTATTGCTTTCATATTTGGTATGCATGTGTATCTAGACAAAACCTTTCAATGCGCATGCAATATTTTCCCCTGTGACCTTGACCTTGAACTTGAGGTCAGTATTTGGGTTATGAAATTTGCGACCGCGATTCGAAAAAGGCTCATAAATACTGTGTCCCTTCAGATATTGCTCTCATATTTGGTATGCATGTTTATCTGGACAACACCTTTCTATGCGCATACATTTTTGACCCCTGTAACCCTGACCTTGAACTTGACGTCAGCATTAAGGTTTCGAACTATCCGACCGCGATTCGAAAAAGGCTCATATCTGATGTGTCCCTTCATATATTGTTTTCATATTTGGTACGCATGTGTATCTGGACAACACCATTCCTTTTCCATGAACATTTTGAACTTGGGGTCCGCGTTCAGAATTCGACATATGAGACCGCCTTTCCAAGCGCATAACATTTTGACCCCTGTGACCTTGACCTTGAACTAAAGGTCCGCGTTTAGATTTTGAAATCTATTATGTGGTTATCTCTTTCGTCTGTCTATGCAGGACATCCGTCCTGACCACTATCTCCTCCTACACTATTAGCACTAGAAACTTGAAACGTACATACATGGTATGTATGAGCATATGTGCGACAGTGCACTATTTGCAATGTTGATCTGACCCCTGGGTCGAAACTTATGGGGTCGGGGTGGAGCGTCATGGATTTTCACTCATGTTTTTATAGTATTGTACATAAACTTCTTCATTTCTAGAGCGATAAATTGCTGAGTAAATACCTCAGACTGATACTGACTATCTCTTATGATAATACTGTCAATCTCAACTATGCATGGCCCCATTGCCAACCCTGGGGCGCCTATGGGACAAACTTGCGGCTTGGGGATACGCGTCGGCATCTACCGCGCCATTTCTAGTTTTTACATGAGATTAGTATGTGTGTATATCAGTTTAAAGACAAGTGCTGTTACTTTGAATTAACCATGAAGTATTGATCGGTGGTTTAAATAAATCAGATTTAACAATACAAACCAGTACGTCTACCAAATGTAATAAGTCATGTTACTGACATTTTTATACATTTTAACTTTTTTCCATTTTTGTGTTTATAAAGAAGACAACTGTTTAAATCTTAAGATAACCTTTTGGTAAAAATAATGTTTTTACCTAAGTTTCCTAATTGAAACTAGGGAACGGTTGTCATATTATGAATGTATAAAGTAGCGTAACTGACATTTTGTAAAAATTTCAGGAGAACCAAAAACTGTTTTATTTAAATAATAATCATTTTTCCGTATTCCAATTTTCTGATAAGCATTATAATAAAATTTGAAAAACGAAACAAAACTCCAAATTCAGATGTTTTTTTAAAACAATAAATAATGTTAAAAGGAGCAGTAACCACAATTTCAACACTGATATATTTTGAATGAAAAATAAAAAATTAACGTAAGTGCTCTTCCTGTATTTTATGTAATACATGCAAATATGAATATCTGAACAATTTACAAAATGTCAGTTACCCTAGTTATTACATTCAAAAGACGAGTAGATACCAAGATAGAGTGCATGTTTAACCAACACAGCGACAATACAGCCTAAAAATAAAGTTAAATAAAAACATTAAGCGCAGATGCAAATGACGTCATGATTAATTAACGGAACATATTCATTCACGTAACAACAGCACAGTCATGGCGATTAAACTTTGTTGTAACCGTGACGTATAGCTATGATCATCAGAAAATTGAAAACCACACCGAAACTCACCGCACCGCTGTTTTATTTGTTCCGAACCTAATACTACATAACGATAATGCAGTTACCTGTAACTATGTATTAACATTGTTTGAATTCGATCGCTATGATACATCATTACCGGTCTTTTAAAGGTTGTATTATATTACTTCAAACAACTGGCACTATCGACCCCCGGTCATCAAGCGGCTTTGGCGATTTAAAAGAGCGCTGATTACGTCTGATTGGTAGTCTTCTTTATTGCTTCCAAGCCCTGTTTATTCATTGAGGCTATTACTGCGTACTTTAATGAGAGGGTTAACATGACTTAAGACGTTGGTCGTAGTGAGTTGCGTCAAAACAGAAACCCGGAAATATGTTGGTATCAGTGTTTACCTGATCTAAAATTAGATATTGAATGAATCGTTTGAGATACATACAGCAACACGTCAGCAATCTATTTAGTAATATAGCTTGGATCAAAATTTAATGTACAAACGTGCAATTTTTCATTATAAGGATGACATGAAGTTGTCTCTATTGGAATACAAATATTGATATTAACGCATGCATCTGTAGTTGCATGTTGAACAATAAAATGCATCCAAATGGTATTTTAGGATATAATAAAGTATAGGCTTGTAATTGTTTGTACCGCATTGTATATCCATTATCACAGTGGTACGCCTTAGTGACGTTCTAGTAAGTAAATGCAGGTAACGCTTTACAAAATGTGTAAATAACGTTGAATGTTCCGTCAGTGTAGATAGATATAACCGGATCAGCAACTTGTTTAGAATGACCGAAGAGATGCATATCATGATCTTCAATGTTTACATTTCGGCCTGCATAATGTATGAGTAGTCATGGTAATGACATATATATATGAAACTACATAAAGTTCTCTAATATTAAATTTATATTTCGTATACACACATACGAATAGTGTTTAAAATGGCATTTAACATCTGCAACCAAGGCTTCTTCCTTAAATACATAACCATGATCTGCAATTTGTACAAGATGGTATTGGTTTTGAAAGTATGTCAGTTAGGAAGGATTTGGCGGATATTTGCATTTACCTCAATTCATCTTAGTTAAATATAAAATTATGTTGGTATTTTACAAATTAGTAATTAATTGTAATGTTGAATGATTAATGTTGATACAAATTCTGGGAGTTGTGATTACTGCTGAAAAAGTGTTATAGTTGATCGAATAATCTATTGGAAACTACTTGATATGTGCCTGCTGAGTTTATAAAAAACTAAGTGAATACGTTGTGCATAGGATATTATATACTCGCAATATATAACCAACTTATGAATACGACGGACTTATTTTAAATTCTATTCCCCACGTAATCGTTTTTATTGAACTATCATAATAACCATAATAATTACTTTAGTGAAATATTTATAAGGAGAAATTAATGTCAATTGCGAAACATGCACTTGTATTGTATAGTTATATAAAATGATATATGTTTTAAAAAAGTTATACAATCGCACATAGTCGTTGTATGCTGCTAAATAATGTGTTTTAATGTATATGACATTGACAGCTCGCATTAACTAAATGACCACGGATATAGGCGTGGGTTTTTCCTAAAAAACATTTGTTCATCCGTTATTGTTTTTTGCAAACTTGACTTTGTATTGTTCTGTTATTTGTGTTATATGATGCTGATTAAAGTGAATACAAAACACGATTCCCCAATTCAACTTAGCTGCTAGCATAAACATTACGTTCAATAAGTAAATGCCCGTTCTTATGGCATTATCTTTCCAAATACATTAAACATGTTTTGCATTATTGGAGTTAATGAGTACACAATTACACAATACGTCGCCCTAAACAAAGACAAACGAGTAACGTTATTAAACACGTACACAATTGGGCACCATGTCTTTGATACACACAAAATAAAAGAGTTGTATAATACTTTTGTTTCCCTCAATTCCCTCACATTATTATATATTTAGTTAATATCCATTCATCACGAAAAATGCAGTTACATGTCGCCTTCAGGAGAACAAATTTACCATGGTTCAGCAAATTGCAGCACTTAGTGTTCCTTGATAAGCTATTATGTTTGAATGCGTACACATAGTTTTGTCATTATCGCACAAATTGTGCTTTGCATATAAAGATAATCGAACCCTGGAGACTACAGATTAACCATTACAGATATCGCATTTCTTTGGACGATTTAGGCTATATAGATTAAATAAAAGCCACACAAACAACTCGAACCTGTTATATAGTGACTCTTGTATATAATGAAAACGTACTATGCAAGTTGAACTTAATACACATACTGGACAATACAGTGAACCAATATTTACAAATCTTAAAGAACATAATAACACTTACAATCACAAGCTTTATCGCAACGTTTTAAATATGTCTGATTTTTAAACACTCCAACCTTACTCAATTATATCGATTCCAATGAGGCGCATAGTAGTTTTTCATTTTATAACAATAATGTCGATTCTAGAACGACATGTCTTTTAGGTGTATTCCAGGGAATCTTGACATATTCATTGTTTAAAAACCAATTGATTCACGAATAAGAACCGTTGCATGGTTTATTTAGTATTGACGTGTTTTGACAAATTAATTTAGACATTACCGTATTTGTTTGTTGGATAAATGTATTTTGCAATTTTATAAAATTATTTTTTATAATATCCTCTATTGTAATGTTTCGTTATACTACAAAACGACGATTCAAATGTACGAGTGTTATTTTCTGATCCAAGATAACAAAAAAACACTCTGGTGATAAGACAGGAAGATGATCAAAATAAGCGTATGATTAGGATATCGCTTTTGTATCAATTCCACTAACTTGTATATTTTAATAGTAACGTTTTTGCTAGTATTTTAACTGTTTAGAGACGGCTTCACATTCCTTAAATAATACATTCTATATTTCTAGGTAATTCTGACTGAATGGTTACATGACACATTTCAATTTTATTACGTAAACGTTGTTGTATAAATGTTAGAGTTAAGTTGAAATGTCGACTTGCATGTGATTGTATAATAGATAAATAGAGATGCTACGCTAATAACTCAAGCATGACGATTAAGATACAGTTTGGGTTTTCATGTCCTTGAAGCATTTTGTATGGTTAAGTTGTCTTTGGCGCAAACAACCGCAAGGTCATCGCGTTAACGGAAAAACAACAACAATATATTACGCGCTTTAAAGTAATATAATGGGCATCTAACAGCTTATAGGTGTCTATCGCAACCGTTATTTATTTTTGGTGTTTTCACTTCATATACACTTATATTTCAATTTGTTAATGCAGCATCAACATTCTAACACACTATCCCGGAAAGAGAAAATAATGCATTTGAATATGAACTGTACTTTCGTTGATAACTGATCATGCATGTATAATGTGAATATAAATTTTGTTTTAGGGCAGATGCGTTCATACAACACAAATACACAATTATGTTTAACAGTTAATTTCGGCTAAGGGGACTGGGTGACTCAAGTAAAATATCGTATAGAAAACTATCATTTTTTTAAACAACTGGTAGCAAGATGAGTTGCAGACAATTGGTCAGTAACCACATTTTTTTAACTAACTCCTTTGACCTGTTAATTCTTTTCAGCTCAATTTAACAATGAACAATGCCCATACTATCACTTTAAATTAAAGCCTTCGGATCTATAATAGTGTTCAAATATTCGGTTAATCTAGACAACACATCGCTGCAAATAAGCTGAGAAGAACATGTACTACACTTTTATCTTAGCAAAAAGGCCGAGAAGCGATGAAATAACGTGAAATACCAACACAAGCTGTCACAAAGTTCTAAATAGGCACATCATAGTGTAATGTTAAGGAAACTTATTTGCAATGTATTCGCACAACGGCTGATTATAAGATTCCTATTTAATACGAAAATTAATTGTCTTAAGATATAAATTACATTAATTTACTGCTACTGAAAACCTTCAAATACTACCATTGATTGGTCGCTAATTTTTTATGATACAAATTATATTTAAGGGATACAGCTTTTTTCCAGCATCGGCGTGTTTATTCCAAGTGTTCACTGAAGGTAAACGTTCCTTTAAGCATATTTTCCCTCTTACAGATAATGATGATACGTTCAAGTACATAGACGAAGTATAGGAGACATGTGTGCACTACAAACAAGTTCCATTGATTCCCAATATACACTTGAGAATAGTAAAGCACATTGCTGTGCAATCATGATATGACTACATGAAGTTATATTTGGTACATCAATGTGTACCATAATGTATGTGTACGATTATTTAGTGGGAAGGAATTATTGAAAAATGTGTATGACATCAGTTGCTATAATTTCAAATTCATTATTCAATTGAGCATAAACAAATAACTGAGCTTCAATGTAATAAACCTAGCATAAGTGATATTTTTTTCGAACACTCACTAATCACGAATACACACAACGGTGCTTAAATAAAGATCCCCGGAAAAAACACATCTAGTCGTACGCATAAAATTACATCACACATCAATAGTAATCACACAACATTACAATTCAAAACCATTGTGACTGATTTTCTTTTCGTTAGCGTGAATGATAAATATCGGCATTTACTGAAATATGGACAATACAGTTGTTAATGGAACTATTCTTTGCTATATTTTTTGTCACCCCACAATAAAACGCATACCACACCTAATATGATTGAAGTGTGCTCACGTTACAAACAAACGTCTGGGCAAAACGTTAATACCATTTGCAAGGATACTACTTTGCATTACTATATATTTTGAACGCTATTCATCATTGACATGGAAAAAGCTGTCGCATATTCCTGTGAATGTATTGTAAATGCATATGAAGTATCGATAATAAACTTGTTTAAATTGTTATTCTTCGTCAGATTTACCAATGATTCGCATCCTCAAACACTAAATTCAGTCATTATTGAACAAGTGGCCATGGAAGACATGACTCAACAAATATGTAGCACTTTGCAAAAAATTAAGCCTAAGGAAATATTTTAAAAGCGAAGCCCGATATATGCCTATGCATCGATATACTCTGATGAGGATCCATGCTGTGTGCTTATAAGACCAGGAAGCCTTGCACGATCTTATAAAGGAAAGCATATATCTTGAATATACTACACAGGCTGGTCGGTCGCTGAGCTGGTCGCAAAAACCCATTTAGTCCCAATGCGATTCTTATGGTTCGCCTCTGCGTAGTATACGTTGTGTGTTACTTTAATAATGCGCTTAAAAAGGTGAGCAGTGTATGTAATATGAATAGACCTTCAAACTTCAAAAGTAAAACAATATCAGAGACGCCATCAACGACTAAACATGCCTTTCTCTAAGTCTTTGATTGCTTCACCATCCTCTACTGGACATAAGCGCTCTCTGCCCACAATAGCAATTATAATCTTGCAGCAGACGATTCCATTTTCATTTATTTGACGGAAATTGCAGATTCTCTGGGGAACCCTGGCGTTTTTTAAACCACGCATCCATTAAATCTGTTTCGTACATTTAGCCTGTACTCTGAAATAAGGCAACTAGATTCTTGGACGATATAAGAAATAACACGAAAGGCATAATGCTTTTAAACTTACGAAATTATTATAGGTTGACTGACATTGTTTTCAAAAACGATGAGTCTCGTGATGGTTTTGTAATTACCAACACGTGCTGAAATGTTGGCACACATTGTATTTACATTTATGATTCTTTTTATATGCCATATGCATAAATGCATGATGGGCATTACAATATAAACTTTCTGCACTATATAGGAGGCTTTGAAATTTCTTTTTTCGATATTGTTCAGAAATTTATATGTTTTTCTTTTCTCTAAATATTATATTTATATATTCAATTATTCTATATTGCAAACAGATTAGTTGTTCAACGATACGCATGTAGCTGATACATTTTGTATTCATTTTTAACTTACAACAACTAGTTTTTCATCAGTGTTTCGGTATTGCTGTAGACACTATCTTTTTCGTAAAATATCCAGAAATTTATAACGGTATAAAGGTATAAGTCTACAAATTTAGTATTAACATGATCACCGTGCGTTTACAGAACATAACATAACATAAAACAATGAATTTACTCCACTTAATATGTGAAACTAGAGACCAAATACATTTGCAGCAATGCTGAATCGGACGGATACACAAGCATTTATTATATAATACAAACGTGTACATAATGACACCTTTCATGTTTTCCAGAAATTTGTATCGTTAAGAAACTCAATAAACATCAATTATTGCAATTTAATCAGCAAACGGCTGGTAAAATTACTGTTTAATAGTATAAAGAAATTCGTTCAGTGTCCTGTAAAAATTAATTTAATGTTATAAAACATTAATGTCAATTTCTATCGGATACATACTTTATCCATACGAGTATAAGTTTGAAAACAAAGTCATGCTTGTTTTCAATCATTCGCACATGACTAGCCAATAAATAAAATATGTATGCCAATATACAAAAAGCTGTGTATTTGTTTCGTTTCAATCAATCTACATCAATTATGTTTTAATATTTTAGAACCTTATCATCGTTTTCACCAACATACATACACCAATAAATTGTAGTAAATTTGGAGACGATAAGTCATGATGTAAGCATGGAACGACAATACTGTGAAATAATATTTCATAACAAAAGCCTTGTTCGTCTGATATCGGGATCTATATGAGCCTTTAAGTAAACATCATATAATGTTTGATAAGCCTTATTGTTGTAATACTCCTTAAGTGTCAACATAAACATCATACGTGTACAGGCAAAAGTTAACAAAATATCCCCCACTAGGTCTAATCATGTGCACGTCGTGTAATATCCACCTTAAAGACAATTTAGCTAATTAGCTTTATATGGTATTCCTATTTAATCAATATCATATCTGACTTCCAGGATAGCAAACACACGTTTATATTATTTAGTTTTTGCTCAAAATGTATCGTCTTATTTACGTTACGTCGAATAGTTAAAATACGACTGCTCAAATGTATGCGGCATTTTAAAGACGCAGAATCGTTTTGAGCTCTACTTGTGACCGAGTGTGTCTAATATTATGAGATCTATTAAATGCGGATTGTATAATTTTCTTTGTTGTTCACACGTACCCGATTATGGTGGGCAGGGAAATGGCGCAAGAAAATTCGACATTGACAATTCAAAACAAACTGACAGAAGTTTTGGCTGAGCTTCGACAACAGCGCAACGATTATTTATCGTTAAAGGAAAAAGTGAGAGGAAGTTCATTGAACGTCGCTTCAGAAGTGAAGAAATTGAAGAAATAAAAAGACATTGTTTGGAAATTCCAAGGTAACAAGCTTCAGTACGAGTTTAACACTGACATAGTAGATGTTGTCAAGCAGTGTATGTTAGCGCTAGAAAACGGGAAACACGAGTATTGCAAGGAACAATTGACAGAGATAGAAGGAAAATTGCACAAACGAAACGAGTGCATTAAAATTGCGGATTCATCTGCCGGAGGATGGGAAACAGTTCGCCAGTATGAAAGCAACCCGATTGCAAGCGATAGCGCAGACGAGTCGAAAATCTACAAGGCGGAAAACAGGGCTTTAAAACGAAAGCGCTCCTAATCGCGCGGCAAGATGACGTCATCGCAAAGACCGGAAGTTCTCAGTAAGAATTTTTATTTCAAACAAGGCATGGGGAAAACGCATCCACAGCCGGGAACCAGTCTTCAGCCACTACCGCCCGGAAACAGTAACGTGGACAATGTACACTCTAAAAGATGAGTATGGTTATGATTTAAATTTATTGACTCACGTATGCTATAAATATGAGCAAAACGATAAAATAGTTAAAGGCAGACTTAAAAATCAAATAGCATTTGTGGGTGCCATTGGTACCAATGAGTATATTTTAGATGTTATTGAGAACGGATATAAGCTCCCTTTGTGTACTTTACCATGTAGTCAAATTATAAAAACAACAAAATCGCAATAAATGATACTCAGTTTGTTTCAGAGGCAATTACAAATTTTATTACAAAGGAACTTGATTAAAAGGTGCATAAAATCGCCCCATGTTGTAAATCCACTGACAGTGTCAACGCATAGTTCCGGAAAAAAAGAGGTTGATATTAGATTTAAGAGAAGTACACAAACACCTTTGGAAACAGACGTTTAAATATGACGATATACATGTTGTTTTATCATTTTTACAGGAGGGCCATCATATAATCAAATTCTATCTCACCAGCGCCTATCACTTTGTGGATATTTGCCCTCCACATACAGAATTTTTAGGGTTCTCATTGGTAGATTGTGAAGGAAATTTGTCATGTTATACATTTTTGGTATTGCATTTTGGTTTTTCAAGTGCTTGCTACATATTTTCAATGCTTACACGACCACTTGTGAAAAAATGGAGAGGGGAAGGAATATCGATGTCCATGTTTTTAGATGATGGAATTGGCTGTTTCACGACTTATGATAGAGCTATTATTATGAGCAATCATATAAAAGGCGATTTTAAAAATGTTTGGGTTTGTTCAAAACCCGAAAAAGTCAGTATGGATTCCAGTACAGATTTTGGAATATTTGGGAACGATTTGAATACAAAATACAAAGAAAGGCATTATAATATTACGGAAAGGAGATTACTTAAAGTGGTAGGGCAGATAATTGCCACGGGAGTTGTAATCGGTAATGTGTCCCAAATAATGACCAGGTCATTATTTGCAAACATTTTGCAGGCGCCTTATTGGAGGTCTTATGTTCATCTTGAAGTTGCAAGTAAAATGCAGTACCAAAACTCGTTGAGTAATTTACAATTAATTAACTCCAAGCCGATAACAGGTTTTGATAAGTGTTCAAAAATATTCCGATGCTAGTTCAACAGGTTTCGGGGGCTATGAAGTGAATACAATTTAGGGAGTTTCGCATGTAACGTGGTCCCAAAATGAACAAATGAAATCGTCAACTTGGAGGAAACTTATGGCGGTGTATCGTGTTCTTCAGTCGTTACTTCACATTCTCAGTAATCAGCGTATCAAATGGTTTACCGACAACCAGGGGGTAAAGTCTATAGCAGTAAAAGGGTCCATGAATAGTGATTTGCAAGGAATTGCTTTAAATATATTTCATACGTGTTTACAAAATAACATTGTATTAGATATCGAATGGAGGTCTGCTAATGAAAAAGCGGACTATTTGTCTAGGATTGTAGATTTTAATGATTGGGGTTTAGCCCCCTGTACAATGGAGCTAATCTTGAACAGGTATGGCCAACTGGAAGTGTATTCGTTTGCCTCTGAGCATAACGAAAAATTGCCAATATTCTATTCCCGTTTTTGGAATCCGACATGTAAAGGTGTCGATGCATTTGCAAGATGTTTTTACCGAAATATTTTACAAAGCGGAAATTGGCGAGTTGCCGGAGGTTTTATTGGACAAAGTGGAGCTGCTCCCCGACCTACTACTCAATTCCAGAGCTTAAAGTACCAGTAAAAGTTACCTTAATGCGTGTGAACGTTTTAGAAAATGGGCTATGCGTAATGGGTTTGGGAGTAGTGACATTTTGCCCGCTAAAGCATTTACGGTAGCATTGTATCTTGTTTCAGTAATACAAACTGCTCGTTCCCCAAGCCCAGTTGTTACTGCATTTTATGCAATAAAGTGGCATCATGATATGTTTGGGTTTAATTCACCTACTGATTCAAAATTGTTAGTAAATTTATTAGAATCCGGAAAAAGAATTTTGGCAAAGGCAAAAATGAAAAAAGAGCATGTTACAGTTGAAATTTTAAGGAAGATTTACAATAAAATGTATGAAGAAAATAATTTAAAACATCAACGAAATATTTGTGCTTGTTTTTTGGCTTATGGTGGATTTTGATGTAGTTCTGAATTATTAAACATCAGAGTTTCGGATATTATTTTGCATGACCAATATATGGCTTTATACTTAGAAACAAGTAAAACAGATCAATTTAGAGATGGTTTGTAGATAATGATAGCATGTACAGGGACTGAATTGTGTCCTGATGAAAACACCAAAAAATTGATAAATTGGGGAAAGTTAGAAGAAGATAAATATTTGTTTTGTAATATTAGTAAAACGAAAAAAGGGGTTTAACGTCAGGGATGTTAACAAACAGATGTCATATACAAATTTACGTGATTAGTTTATGAATGCTTTAAAGCCCCATGTGGCAGACGTGACAGTTTATTGTTTGCATTCTTTGCGAGCAGGCGGTGCTTCTGCCGCCGCAAATAATGGTGTTAAGGACAGAATGTTTAAACGTCATGGCAGATGGACAAGTGAAAGCGCTAAAGACGGATATGTGAAGGACAATTTACATGAGAGGTTGTCTGTGTCTGTGTGCTTAGGACTATAGCATGTGCCGTAAAGAACATTCTTTTTTTAAATGTGTATACATACTAACATAAGTAAATATACTTCTAGTATGTTGTTGTATTGTTGTTTCAATCAATTTTTATGTTTAATATATGTACAAGATAATATTTTTGTCTTGATATTTTTCCTATTTTCCTGTTCCTTAATCAGCTATTTAGCAAGTTATAAATACAAAGAACAATTTGAATTGTTTGAATTGAAAAGTGTGTTTGTTGTTATTATCAGACTAGGAGAGGGTTAATGGGAAATATAATTTTCTTTGTTTGAGTGAACGAATTAAAAGAAAATTGATTTCCCTTTACAAAACGTATAGTCCGATAGGTGGCGTTGTAGAAGGGATTAAGCAGAAGTATTTGGATTGGAACAATGTATGATTGTTTGTTTTCATACAATGATTTATACATGCATGTCTTATTCAGAGTTTTCAGTATTTAATGAATTTATAGTGAGTGTGATATATACAGAAGTGATAAATGTTGTGTATATACTTGATGTTGGTACATGTACAGCAATTTCACAAAGTGATAAATACAAATACCAATTTGAATTGTTGGAATTGAAAAGTTGGTTTGTTGTTATTATCAGACTTGGACAGGGTTTATGGGAAGATGTATATTCGAAGTGTATAATGTCACGAAAACGTATGGGAACAGTCTACTCTCGTCTTTTTATATGACAGAAAAGTGTCAGATATTAAATGAAGTACAAAAGTGAAGTATGTTGTACTAAACGCAAATACTGTGAGTAAAGAAATCTTCTTATCTTTTCCTTATTGAAACCATCTGTTTTAAGTAATTGGAATAAATATTGCCAATGCTTGTATTTACGATTGATTCAATATACATCAATCAGTTATTTACGTCGCAAGATTTAAACACAAGATGAACGTGGTTAATGTTGTGATTACCTTACTAATCATGCATGCTAATGTTAACATGTGGATATGGCCCTCCTAACGCGTATTTACACGTCAATTTAAGTTAACAATTAGTAAGCAAGCATTGTAAACCCAGCAGCACAACACAAATACTTTGAGTGATGTAATTACGGAGTTACATATTACAGAGATTGAACTAAAAAACAATATGCAAATTGTTTCGTTGGCTTGCATAAGCTCTTTATATTGCCCGTATGGCACTTAGTCGTTTGCCTTTAATAAATTACTAGCATATGATATAGATCATTTCTCTCTTGGTGATTTATCGGCTACTTTAATTATTTCTATATGCAATAAGTTAAATGCATTTCCATAAATAATGTCAAACAAATGGAAAATGGAGTCTATTACAGGGCTTAAATGGACGTTTATATTATTGCCTGATTTATGTTAATATTCTGTACTTCGTCAGTAGACAAAGTGTGTGCTTTTCCTGCACAAACAACATTTTCTGGTTTGTGGTGTTTAACAATTTCACAGTAATGTTGAAATTTTCATTCAATAACAAGTAGGTTTAGAACACTTGATTTCTCCGTACTTCGTAAATATCCATTAGAACAAGTTTCGGCTTTTCCTACGAACACGATTTATTCTGGCATATATTGCTTAACACGTTAACAGATATAAAACAAATCAATAACAGGTTGCTATTAAATATGAGACACCTACGTATATAAACGCTATAACAGTTTTTATATAGAACGAGGAATTACAATGACAACATTTACTAAAAACAGGAACAAACTGGTTGTTATGTACAATACTAATATGTCTGCAATATTTGCGACTATTAATTGTTGATACTATGCTCAACCAAGTTTATTAATATATAAGTTCAGGTAAATTACATTAAACATGTTCACAATAAATACACAGAAGAAATGTACTGAGTAAGTCATTTTCTAATTCGTTACATTTTATTTCCCGTTTAAATGTAAATACAATTCTTTTTTAAAGGAGGTTTGTACAATGCAATGACCGATAAGCAAATCTGAGTACAGAATTGGATTAAAATACTATCGATCTTAAAATTATATTAGTTTTAAAGTGCAAAGCTTCAATGAGGTAAATGAAATCAGTTCCGTTGAAATATTGTCTAGTAGTAACCTGGAATTAATACGACTTGGGACAAAAAGGTAATTTGCTACTAATATAATTATACATTTCAAAATTACCGAACAATATGTTTGTTGTAACAATCACAATTACATATATTCATGAAAGCATATAATGAAGCTGGCAGCGTGTAACAAACATGTCGCCATACCTCCAGTAAAAATCTGTTAAGACAGTTTCGAAATATAATGATTATTTCAATACAAATGAAAAAGATACATAAATCATTTCTTAATAAACGTGTTTGATGTAAGCTTTTGTGTTTAATTTGTATCGTTATGTCTGATGTTGTTCAAAAAACAACATCGTACCTCCTTGCAATGTACAGTTCTACCGCCGAAATTTCCAAAACTCAATTAATGCAGAATTGATACAAGAAAAACTATGTCCGAAAAAACCGGAATACATTTTCTGAGAATAAAGAGCATGTTCACACGTCAAAGGCTTCTCCGTGACGACGCTGTCCTTCTTGAGTGAATTTTGTTTAGAAAAGACCCCCTTTGAACGAAGCATACATGGTGACACTTAATGGGAATCTCCTGACCAACTATGTTTTGTTAAGGGGTCAATACCATTATCAGTGGCTTGTAATTGATATAAACATTCATGACAAGATGCAAGTTTGCCACTTGTGATAGACAATTCAAATGTCAATTCCATGGTTCGATACTATGGTATCGTGTCAAGTAAGATATGATAATTGTCACTTTATGGTACACAATGGAAAGCTGCAAAATATAGTCGACAAGTCGAAATGTTGTTGTCATTCACATGACAACTCAAGTGGTTTCTACAGGACGCGTTCATTTTGCAGATGTTGCTTTTTGATGAAGTACCATTACCGCGCGTCATGAAATTAGAACGGTTGTAATTCGATAGTATTGTCAGTGCTCAATAGAAAAATAATTGTGGATTCTGATGGATTACCATGATACAGTCTTTAATGCACGCATTTATAAATGTAATTTAAAACATACGTACGTATAATCTTATTCGAA